>NC_069730.1:2923228-3218228 GCF_027358585.1 Pangasianodon hypophthalmus | reverse complement strand
ACCAAATCTGGAAGGCAAGTGCCAATCAAAACCTCTTTGTTTACAGAAAGAAAGAGAATGAAATGTGTAAGTGGCACTTAAGCGACAGCTACCTCTTGATTGTGCTGACGGCACGAGGCAATTTGCTCCCGGGGGAGGAACAATCGGTCATAACTTTTTGACTGTAACAGCCGAAGCAAATGTTTGACTCGGTGTTGGAAGAAGCTCTCCATTTCTCCCAGCGAGCGCTAATCACACTCCGCAGGGGGCGATGAGACGAGTCACAGCACAGTCGACCCTGCATAAGCTTCAAATTACCCACAATCCTGAGAGAGGCTACGGAGAGCTGAGGTAAAGTGGATTGTGTGAATGTGCGGAACAAATGTGCCAAACAAATCCGGCTTGTAACTACAAATTAATAATCCTAGCTATTTTTCCCCAATACTTTATGTATCATTATACCATAGCACTGTTGAATTCTTGATTCTGATTGGTCAGAAGGTGTTGATTCATTTTCTATAACAACAGCTCGGACAATAGTTATTGTGACAAGGTTAAGATTAATGCATTTGTTTGGTAGATGCTTTACATAAATGGATTAAAAATGTGTTTAATTGTTGATATGGTGAATGTTACTCTGATGAGTTGTTTATATAGCATTTGTGGAAGGAGTCTCCAGTGTCAGTACTTTTATACCATGTAAATCTACCAAGTTTTCCACCAAAGGAAAGACGGGAGAGTTGACGTTTTGCAGCTTCTCACTAAAAAGCTTTGTTTTGTTGTCTTATTAACTTCAAGAAAGAGAAAAAAGACAGGATGGGGAGGAAAAGCCTGTTTATAGTTGCTATAACATAAGTTATAACAGGAACTAACTAATTCTGTGAATGTTCCCAGACATCAAATGTAAGTATAAATGGATAAAAATGATGACATTGGTCTTTAATTAATAAATAATGGTTAGCATTGAAAAATTGCTATGGTATAAGAGAAATAATCTCCATCACACCACACTGTAGTTATTTTCCTATAACAGCACAACCCCAAAGTTCTATTCCATACAACCCTGTGGGTCAGCGACTTCTCCTCCTTCTCACACATCTCCGACGACTGCGCCGATGAACTCGATTATGAGCTTACACCAGTAATAACACACATGGAGCCGTGTTTATTTCTCTACAGACCATGGCCAGAAGTGACAACTGTCTTATTCATTATCATTTTTATCCAGCTATTGTGCAACATCAGCTGCAGCTGTTTTGCCAAAGCCAATGATTCGAGGCCTAAGGAATGCTATCGACATTTTCATTGTCCGTCTTCCAGCATATGGCTACCGATTCGCCGTGGGACTTCTTTGGTCTTCTCTAAATATCACAGTAATAAAGTATAGAGTATGTTTCATCTAGTTAAAGAAACTGTAGCTGAAACATGTAGCAGGGAAACGGAAAATGGTTTACGCTGACGGCTTTCTGGACATGCGACGCTGATCAGAGGCATCTCAACATGTCCGCCTCTAAATGGACTCATTCCCTTCTTTATTATATGGCAGAAAGGTAGGAGTTATAAAGGCTTCAATTAGCGAGGAGCCATAAAGCAAAGACAATGTATACGCAATTTCATTTCATTGAGCCGCCATCTGTTTACTGCTGTTCCGCGCACTGTAATATTTAGCTGTTTCCTTTTATTGGTTTGTTTTCCTCACTTCTGACAACAATGAGATCACTCGATCTGCTCTCTCTCTCTCTCTCTCTCTCTCTTTTTCTCACTCGCTTATGTTTTGCTGTGTTGCTACATTCGCAGGGTCTGTGCGTGTGCATACTTCTCGTAAATGTGCCATATACATTTACAATCTCATCATATTTACGCCACATTAACGCAAGTGCAAAGACAACAGCAGGCCAAAAAGGCTGCTCATTCACTTTAGACAAGTACGGAGCTTAATTTTCCGTTAACGTTAACACAGCAGGTCTGGAAACTTCTCAAAGACTCGACACGACAGCCAGAGACATTACAAAATGAGGACTCCCTTCTGTAATTGATTATAAAAATCAATTTACGTCCCCAATTCTTGCGAATAGTTCCCTGGTAAGTGCTCACGCAACAGCCTGGTGCGGTCAAACGCTTTTAAAAAGGAAGTGGGCCATGGGGAGAAGAACAGAGGGGGTACACACACCCCTCACACACTCATCCGTCGGTCTCAAGGGTATCATCGCTGCGCTTTTCTGCCTCTGAGTCGCCATATGGGAACTTCAGCCGTCCTTTTTTTTATCACTTCTATCCGCACTTATTGTCATTGTTATAGTTGCTTAGTTTTTTTTTTTTTCTTGAAGAATAATCAAATGTTGATGGCTCACTTCAAATGGACCATTAAATATAGAAGAGTGTTGGACTGGGACAGATTTGCGTCGAGCATTTTGGAGGCACGAGCGCGCCAGTCTGCTGCTCTCCTCGCGGCCCAGCCCCGCACCGCCGCCGCTAATTTGATTATAATATAGTCATCTCCGAAGATTACAGCTATTCAATTAAATATTCTAATTAACCCAAAGTATTAGGCAAATGACGCTAATTACAAATATTCTCTGGAGAGCGGCCGTGATGAAAGCCCGAGCCGGGAGAATGATGCTTCAACTCAGTCTTTCGGATCATGATGTCCTATATCATAGGCTCGGCTAATATCAAATTCCCGCTTAATTTGCCTAAACCTCATTTGTTTAATGGCATTAGCATTTTGTTTGAAATCGTAATAAACGCACCAGCCTGATTTTCAGTGCACACTTGGGGTGGCTTAGTGCTTCTGTTTACTGAGCTTGCACACACACACACACACACATTAAAAATGCTCCCCTCTCTCCATTTAAAAGCCTACTCTCTCTCTCTCTCTCTCTCTCTCTCTCACACACACACACACACACACACACACTCACACACAGAGGAAGCTGTGCAGATGGGACTGATGCTGGTTTCATTTTTTCATTTCATTTTTGCAATTAACAACAAAAAATTAATTTGTCTTTATTTCAGCTAGATCTGTGACGATTACCGGTGTGACGCAATACCAATGATAAAGAAATCTGAAATCGTTATAAATATAGTTAAAATAAAAAATAAATAAATAGAAATATATATTAAATATAGAAAACTTGACAGCTGATGATTGTATGCTTAGTCATCATAGGCAACGTTTATGAAATATTAAATGTATCTACAATTTTTAAACAGAAATGCTGTTAGAACAAAAAACACATTTCCTTGTTTTACAAGTTACAAGAATCACTGAGTTCGGTTGTGCAACTGGGTTTGTATCGTCTAGCTTTAAACAAAATATGGTTTGCGATGTCTAGCTAGCAATTTTTTTTCCTACGAACATTCACCAGCTATGTTAGCTTTCTAGATTAGACTGCCTTTTTTTTGGTATGCAAGTAAAAATCATTCATATTGAAAAATGTCACATGAATTTAAGAGTGTATAAGAAACCACAAGTCACAATGTATTGAGATTCAGCTAAAAGGTTTTTTGCATCTTTATGTTTTTAAGTAAAATTATGTATATAATTTTTCATTATATTGTGATAAAAACAGATGTTGTTCTCTGCAAAAATAAAAAAAAAAATACTTTTTATGACATGTATATTAAAGAAAACAGCGTTTACACTGCGCACTGTATCGCCTGTCTAGGGCTCTAATATAAATATCTATCTTGTTAACATGCTAATAATAATAATAATAATTGTTTTCATAAACCACAAAAAGTGCAACGCAATCCTCTGAAAAACTCTAGAAGTTTCCTTAGAAAAAAACACAATATTTGCATTGCTGCTTAAGTGTTCTAGTTGTATGCAGATGTCCTGTGTGTATATATATACTGTATACTTATACCACAGTAATGTGGATTTCTTTATTCTGATTGGTCAGAAGATGTTTAATTGATTCATTTTCTAAAAATGTCCTCATTCTAATACGTTCTCGTTTCTATAGCAACAACTCGCTCACAAGGACTTGTATGGCAGATGCTCCACATAATCTAAGACTAATAATATATTTTATATTTAAAAATGTGTTTTTATTCAGCAAAAAATCATGTAATTGTTGATATACAGTAAAGAGATGTTTATTAAGCATTTACCTAAAGAGTCTCCAGTTTCAGTAAGTTTTCCACCACAGGAAAGTCTTCAGAAGAGTTTACGCATTGCGCTTTGCATAACATAAGTGATAACAGCAACTACCTTCCACAACATTAAATGTAACTATAAATGGATAAAAATACATGTTGTTCATTAATTAATTTTAAAAATGTAATCATTGGCACAATTCCTGTGGTTTAAGAGGAATAAAATACTCAGGGACGTGCCAGGTTGTAACAGTAACTCTATCTTTGATGTTTTTCTTACAACAGCACACTCCCTAGTGTTTTATTCCAAACAATATTCCACAGCATCATATTTAATATTTGTCACACTAAATATGTAATTCCAGGTTGCCTTTTTAAATGCAAAAACTAACTAAACACAAATCATACATGACCCAGTCTTTCCTGAAAGGAAAAGTTTCCAACTCTGGAAGTCACAGAAAGCATCATATTTGACACAAATTCGGAATGCCGGTGAGCTGATCCCACTCAGGAAACAGCGTGTGTGTTCGTGTGCGTGTGTGTGTGTATGTGTGTGTGTGTATATGTGTGTGTGTGTTCCCTGCCTGATTACTTTATATTCATAGTTTTCCCACTGCCAGGTCCTGAATATGTCATGTGCATAATGCTGGCTCTGAACGTGGCATTGTAGTCAGTCCGGGCAACGTGTTTCAATAAGGCAATTTTCTCACTGCCGAGGAACATCAGTGGGGCGCCACTCTGAACAAAGACAGAGTATGACATCCTATCCAAGCATGCATGTGCAGGACAAAACTATACTTTATTAAAGGAAAATAGGATTTCACAAATGTTTTGACAAGCAGGCAGAGAAGGGAGTGGGGTTGTCCTCTCACAAGCTGGACATCTGAAGAGGGACTATGACACCGAGAGAGAGAGAGAGAGAGAGAGAGAGAGAGAGCGAGAGAGAATTTTTTTGAATAAAAACTGGTCAAAAACAAAAAAAGTCCAGATGTAACTAAACAACTACACTGAATATCACAACAGTTTCGTACAGCTACTCATTTATGACTTTATTACAAGTGAACACAAGTGTTGCTTACAGAATAGCTCTGAGATGCGCAGTGGTGAAATTGTTCAGTTCTGCTCAAAATCACCCTAAAAGTGGAACAATACTAAAACTACTTTTGTAATGCAATCTGTCCCATTATACTCCCTGAACATTATTAATCTGAACTAATAAAAACTAGAAATTAGTACAAATTCAAACAAGCAAGTATATATAATATACATTAGACATTAAACCACTGACAGCTGAAGTGAATAACATTGATTGTCTCATTACAGTGGCACTCATTATATTAGTCAGCAAGTGAACAGTCAGATCTCAGGAAAAATGGGCAAGCGTAAGGTTCTGAGCGACTTTGACAAGGGCCTAAAATGGCAGGTCTTGTGGGGTGTTCCTGGTATGCAGTGGTTAGTACCTACCAAAAGTGGTCTAACGAAGGACAACCCGGTGAACTGGCGACAGGGTCATGGACGCCCAAGGCTCACTGATGCGCATGGGGAGCGAAGTCATTTACAATTTCCGATGTTAGTGTTTCTTTGTGTAGGCTCTACTCCAGAGTGATGGTATGTATATAAAAGTCTGAGAAAGAGGAGAAGCCGAGGCCGTAGCCGATGCCGATGAAGGACAGGGGAGCAGGAGTCAGCAGCGAGCCCCCTGTGTCATTGTGCGCACAGACCTCTGGATCATTACGAATTATCAATGTCATAGACGGCCAGAATAAAGTCTGATTTGGCCAGCACGAGAAATCAAAGCCAATCACAAAGTCCTCTAGCTGCTTATCGACTCTTTTTTGTAAACATCAAGATGAGCAGATTGATTATTGAGAAAAGCTAAAGCAACGCTGACTGCTTCCATTCTCACCCTGCTGTCATGTTCGAACTCATGTCCAGCATCATGTGGCGCTCATCCTCCCGGACCGAATGGCCTTCTCGTCTGAAAGGTGACACAGTACGAGCACGAGGATTTACATATGAGGAACACTGAAGCCCCAGTCCATTGTCACTTAATGTTCTTACTCAGTTCCATACGTTCCATAACATCAAACTATGTAGTTATAAAGAGGTAAACAGCACAACATGACATTCTTTAAGTTAAAAATCGTAATCGTTGGCAAATCGCTGTGGTATAAGAGGAATAACACACTTTGGAACATGCTGTTATAGAGGAATAATAATTTTCACCCCAGGCCACATCACATCACAGCATGGGTTATTTTCCCAAAGTGTGTTATTCCTTACATAAGCAATTTATGTGAGTCTCATCAAAAGCATTTCAATGTACATATGTTTTGAAATTCTGTTCAAGTGATACATAAATACATAAAACTGACCAGAGGAAAGTTTAAGGTATCTCTTTTAATATATGTTTATTCCTATGCCTTGTACAGTATTTCTGACATGCAGTATGTTTCAGAATATATGATTTCCTCATATCTGTGTGTGTGTGTGTGTGAGTGTGTGTAGTGTGGAGTTGATCTTTAATGAATATGTGTATGAAAGAAAGAAAAGGAGTTAAGTTGAAAGCTAGTGTTTCATAGAAGTGTGATGCAAATGTCAAGTGGCACTCGAGATCTAATGAAAATGAGCATGGAGGATCTGGGCTTAACTAACTGCTGCACATCAGCGACCTCTCCTCACAGTGTGTGTGTGTGTGTGTGTGTGTGTATGTGTGTGTGTGTCTCTAAATCCTCATCATAATTGACCAAAAACCTGTGGTGTTCTTTGAATTATGTCGTTCTATGCAAAAGAATCATACATCACAATATTACTGTTTGACTTTTCAGGGTATTCAGAGTTGAGTTCTGCGCACAGTGAGAATTTAATGCAGAAATTACACACATCAGTATTCAGACCTCTGACATAACTACAGAATTAAGTACTATAAAAAAAAAGGTGTGTCTCAGTTACGCAAGATTCTAACCTTGAAACAATTAAGATTATTTTATTTCACAATATCAGAAGTAAGGAGTCATATTAAATCCAGCGCCGCTGTCTGACAGTTTGATGTAACCACAATATGTCATTTTGGCTGTTTTTTTTTTGCCGAGAACAATATTAAATACATAAATATGTCACATTGAATTAATAGGAGCAACATCACATTAAAATATTAACTTGAGGACTGAAGTTTTTAATGGATAAAGTTATGATTTAAGTTCAAGTGAGTTGTAAATGTAGCAGATGAGTGCTTGGGCAAATTATCTTTTAAACCATGAGCATGTTTTTTTTACAAGAATGAGCATCAGATTAACAAAAACACTATTATTTAATTAATTTGACAAATCAAAATAGCAGATTAAAAGTGTGACAAAATAGTTTACATTGTACATATTGTATGATTTGAAGACCTCGATTTAGTATCTCATTACTTTTGATTCTGTTATCTCAGAAGTGTCAGTGTCACCTCTGGGTTGTTAGTTAGAGATCTACCGTATATCTGCATCTTCGTGACAATGTCTATTATTACATTTCTAGACAAATATATTTGAATTGAAATGAATTAAACTATGTGTCATGACCCATTTGTGTAATGATGGATTTTTTGCAAGGGGTTTTGCTGGCTTGGAGAAACAGATCTTTTTATAATTGTATAACATGGAAAAAAAAAAACATTTCAGACCTTCTAAAGTGCTTCGGGGGATTGGATTTAAATGTCTGAACTGCGCTTCGGGTGCGTTTAGACCTGCATTTTGATGTGGATATTCCCTGTCCAGGACAACATCCTGATACTTGAGATGCATGAAACAATCAGGTGTAGACGTGCTCTAAAGAAAAAAAAAACAAGGTTTAAATTAGCTCACACAAAAAAAGCGTTCATTTTGCAAACTGCCTAAATGGTTACATGACGTTGTGCAATTGAGTTCTCCAATTTCTCCAATTTCTTTAAAGAAAGTCACCTTTTCAGGCGTCACTTAACCAACTGGGAATTGGACAGGTGACTCATATGCGGCTCTTAACTCAGCCTCGTTTTACTCCTATTCACTGCAACTTAAGTGTTGAATTGTCATTAGTGTAACCCCAAGAGGTCAAATGAGAAGGTTTTGAGGGGAAAAAAACATTGATCCACACGGTAGCTATGGCATTCTCCAATCACGGCTATATAGAGGTCAGTGGATTGCTAGGTCCTCCCTCTTTTACTTCTTATTTTGTTCTTCCTTCTTCTTCTCCTCCTCCTACAAAACCCCCCAACCCCCCCACCCCCTCCAACTCCACCTCAAAACAACCCCTGCTGTTGCAAATCTCCTCTGAAATGTAAAAAATTTAATTTGTCAACATGCTTCCATCATATCCTCAATCACTGTCCGGGCCGGTGGCAGGGGCCAGGGGCCGGAGCGGAGGGGGGTGTGTAAGCAGACGGGAGGCTCTGATTAGAGCCTCACACTGGCTGGAATTGTCTCAGACAGCCTAGAAATCAGATTATTAACTCTGATAGCAGACGCCGGGGCCTCCTCGCTGGGATTAGCATGAAAATTTTGATATGGATCGATAAGCAATCTCTCGCCCTTCTGCCGGATCTTGAGGGCCTTCATTAATCCGCGGCTTATGTTTACGTCAAGGAATTAAGACGTCTTGCTTTTCTTCAGGCCTCAACGCTACTTTGAGGGGCTGTGATCTCATAGAGATTTATTAAATAAAGCAGCCGGCTCACCTCTTAGAAAATTACATTCTGGAGAGAAAGGAAGGGAAAGAGAGGTTGTAGCTTCGTTGCTTTATAGTATGGTATGGTTTATGTAATGAAGCAGCGGGTCAAATTTGTCCTAGTGACTAGAAGGTAGTGAGTTCGAATCCCACTGATTCCCAATGATTGATGATACCACTGAATGTGCTACACTCCAACATGATACGATTCAGTTTAGTAGTCTCTGATAGATATATCAGAATCTGGAAAATGCCTACCATTATTTTTTAAATAATGACAATGTAGATAAGGACTATTTTAAGTATCAGAATCAAGGGCAAATTAGTGACCTTGGTAGCATTTTTAATGATTTACCCATCAGTTTAAGAATCTGAATTATTTTTTACACCCAAGCTGTCTGTCCTTTTTTGAAATGGTAATCGATTCATAATAATTATAGTGCATAAAATACCTATAAAGTATCACTCTAAGGGTGCTTTCACAGCGGCTCTGGCTAAAAACACCAGGTCCGAGAGCATCTGAGGATTTTCTATCGGTCTATTCGTTAACTCAGACGAAATCAGACGTTAAATCAGATGAAATTGGATCATTTGCTGTTCGGTTTGGTTTGATTTCACACTGCATATCATTTAAAACAAAAAAAGGATGTCTGAGGAGTAGGGCTGAAAACATACTGGTAAACCGAAATACTCATAAAACTCTTTCATTCATTGGTTAGAAAAGGTAAACAAGTGCATATAGGAATCACAAAAATCACCCGAGCACAAAGAACACAGATCTGGAGCTTAATAATTTACTAGATAATTATATAAATTACTTGTTTCAAACATTTTGTGTATCGCATTCACTGTTTATTTTCTCTTTCGGACCAAATGTCCAGAACTCATAGCATTGCTATAGCTCAGTTTGCGCCTCATGGCTCAGTTCTACAAAAACAAATGCTACAAGCATGCACTTGATGGTCTCTCCTGTAAAGAAAACATGCAAGTGTTTTGAAACATAACTGAGACACACCTCCGTTTTAGACAGAAGCCACTCCCAGTGTGCGTAACTTACACATAACTTCTGAATAACACTGAGGTCTGAGATCTGAATCCCAATCTGCTCGTACTGAATATCTGTTCAATACATTTAGTACTGTTTGTCTTTGCTCTTCTACTCCTGGATACTGTAATGCAGATGATGGGTTAGCCTTTGAGTCTGGTTCTTCTCAAGGTTTCTTAGGGAGTTTCTTTCTCACCACTGTCTCCTCAACAAGATTTCAGCTAAATAACGACATACCATCATGTGTTTGGATATCGTAGGGTTTCACACATGCAGAGCCGCATTCATTTCAAACAAACCAGACATTGATATCTCACCAGCCCTCATTTGGGCCAAAACGGGTTGTGCGTGTTCTCCTGATTTCCAGAAAGGGGGTGAAAAAGAAAGGAAATATGCACATAAATGCATCCAAGATGAAACGTGCCGCTATTGATTCACGAGCTGAGTGGCGGAGGATGGAGATCGTATGGATAATTATGACTCCGACGTGAGTATAATTAATCTAGCCCGTCATTATGGGAACTCGAGTCTAGGCACATCATTAGAACCCTTTTAGTCCATTTCCCCCACCGTCCCCCCACCGTCCTCCCACTGTCCTCCCCCCTGCTGATGATTGTCCTCTGGATGCCCTGGTGACTCTGACCTGGCTTCACTGACCAAGCCTCGAGCGGGCAAAGTCTCCAGAAGTACACTAAGCAATGAAGTGCCACCATGGCAAAGATTAGAGCTTCATAAGAATATAATTTGACAGTGATTGAATATTTCCTCCAAAGCCATTTCACGACTTGTTGAACTGTGCTACTAATCTTATAGCATGCAGTTTGAATTGAGAAAAAATGGATATGGGGAATAAGAGTTCTCACATTTCTTTACTGAATGTCTTTGGTTTCCGTGTACTTTTATTCTTTAATTCAAATCAGAGGACAATTTGCATGGCACTGAAATGGTCGAAACACAAAGGAATTATAACTCTGTCTACAAATTAAACAAACTTGCCAAATATTGACTGAAATAAAAAACATATTAATCTAAGAAAATATGAATTTATCCATTAAAAATGTGCTAACTGATCGATCTCAGGCATAAATATCTCATTTCTTACAAAGTTTCTTTGCTGAATATGCAAAATGTGGTTAACTAGCACCCATGCTAATGACATGAGGACATTAAGGACAACTGATTTACTGAAAATACTTTTTCTAATTAATAATTTATTTTCAATCTATAATTTGTGTAACAGGGTTGCTGTTTAGTTAGTTGGCTATGCAGCCTGATATTTAGTTAGCTTTCAACTAAGAATGTTATTTAGTTAGCTATGTACCCATCCTGCTATTTAGTTATGTAGCTATCAAGCCTGATATTTAGTTAGCTATTTACATATCTTGCCATTTTGTTAGCTGGCTACCCAGCCTGCTATTTAATTAGCTAGCTACCCACCTTGCTATTTAGTTAGCTAGCTACCTGGCCTGCTATTTAGTTAGCTAGCTATCAACTCGACTATTTAATTAGCTAGCTATCCAGCCTGCTATTTAGTTAGCTATTTGTACAGAACGCTATTATTAAGCTAGCTACCAAGCCTAATATTCAGTTACCTAGCTATACAGTTGCCTAGCTATCTACTTCGAATGCTATTTAGTTTGCTATCTACCTGGCCTTCTTAATCTAATGCAATATAAGACAGTCCTCAAATATGATCAACTCACATTTACCGATTTATTAAATCAGACTGATTTAAAAAAAAAATTCCTAGAGAGTTCTCTGGATAGATAGAGGGTTCTGAATGTAGCCTTACCCAAAGAAATCTCAGATTTCTTTGAAATTATCAGTTCATCCCTCCTTAACCTGAGTCTTGGTTACACATTCACCTCTCTGTTGATGATCCTGGTGCCGTTATTAGCAACATTAGCATCACTGGACTGAGTAGTCCTCTAAGATGATCTGAAGAAAGTGCAGTACCTGTGCACTTTCCTGAAACCTGAACCCTGCCAGCTTTCTTCCCCCAAACAAAGACGGACTGGCGTATTTTTAGCCCGCCGTCTTCGTGAGGCAGCCGCAGCGCTAGCCTTGTCAATCAGCCTGTAAATGGAGCCGGTCGCTCCAGTGCCTGTGGTTTGGAGGAGAGTGCCTTTATGTCTGTCTGTGTGCAAGTATTGGATTTTGGGTCAGGTTCAAATTAATTAAAGGGCCATAATTGAAAGTGCTCGCTAATGACTGCAATCTTAGCCGCCCAATATTTAATATTTCATCATTAAACAGTAAAATGACCCAATATGATCCCTAATACAGTCCCAATTATGCAGCATTGATCAAAGTGACCTTTGCGTGGCAGGGAATGAGGAAAATCAATCAAACACCTCCTCCCTTTTTTTTTTTTTTTTTGCTTGACGCATTGTTTGTTTCTTCTCTCTTTCTCCGTGTCTCGCTCTCCTCCATCCGAGCGACTGTCACAGGGCTGAAAGCGGCATATAATCTGTGACAATCAAAACATTACTCTCTTAGGTAAAATCACAACTGACCCCAGAGGCAAGCAATCTCAGAGCCTAGCCTAGCGCTTTTGTTCGTGTTCTCTTTCTCGCGCTCTCTCTCTCTCTCTCCTCCGTTGTTGTTGTGTTGTTGTTGTTGTGTGATTTTTTTTCCCCTCCTGCCCGCTCTCATCCTGCAGCCGCTCTGTTTGTTTTTCCCCGAAAGCCCCTGACAGGAGACGAGAAATGGTCCAACGTGTCCACGTGTCATCGTCATGGCCTTTTTTCTTCTCAGGGAGGAGTGTGGCATGTGAGGAGAAACAAAGTAACACACTTTAGCACATTACGAAGCCTCTTGGATTTGTTGGTGGCCTCGGTAGTGTGTGTTTTTCTGTTTTACAGCCGTTAAAACAAGGCAACTGTTGAGAACTTTCTCATGGCTACAGAGAACAAACGCACCAAAAGGTTCTGCTAAAGAAGTTCATCATGAATTTCATGAATTTATCATTTCATTATTTGGCCAAAAACTAATTTCACACATATGTCCCTAATCAGCATCAATCTCCATGTCCAAAATTAGCATCCCTACCTTCGTACTGAACACAGAAGGTTAAAAATGAAATTTTTGTTTATCATCATGCTAACCGCATTCCTAAATCATCACACACTCGACGCAAAAGCGCTTTATTAAGGAGATTCCAGAGCTACAAACAGTCGTAGCTTCATCTTAAAGCCGAATAACTTTCTTACTCAGCACATATTTTGGTGTCAGACTCAGGTAGGAGGCGTGGCCTAAATTTGTAAATTTTTACCAAAATTTCCTGTTTTTTTATGAAATGAATTATGTACAAATGTCATTACTGAGGCAAAAGATGTCTTTTGAGGTAACTGTGTAATGATTAACTCGTGCATTGTGACCAATCCTAAACTAGTAGCTATAGGTTCTCTTACTTGGTAACGCATTTAAGCTAATCAGCTACGTTTGGTTAAATGGAAAGTGGCCATATACTGAAAAAAATAATTCACGGATCAACATATTTAAATTAAGAGCAGAATTTCCACAAGTAAATTATGATAAATATTGATATAATGTCCATGTTACTGCAATAAATTAAAAGTTTGTAATTGTATGTATTTCTATTTAATGAGTTTAACATAAACCTGCCATTATTTACTTATTTACTTTTTGTTGAATGTACATAGTTTGCTTAAGTGAAAATTTTGACATTAATTTTAATAAATAATACTTTTTTTATTACTAAAGGACGACACTGCATACTTTATATCCATTTACAGTTACATTTACATTTTGTATAACGTTCCTGTCATCACTTACGTCGTTCTCTCACTTTTTCTTGTAGCTAATGAAGCAAAAACATAGCATGTCATGTCACTAAGAAGCCAAAAGGACAAAAACAACTCTGTCCTGAAGACTTTCTCATAGTGGAAAACAATGTTACAGCTTTACCTCTGACTGTTACAGGGCACTGACACTGGAGACTCCTTCCACAAATCTTAAATAAAAGTCTCCTTACTGAAAACTTCTGTCATGTTACCAAGAAACCACAAAAGGCTAAAATCTCCGTCCTGAACACTTTGCTGTGGTGGAAAACCTAAAAGCACAGCTTTACCTTGGACTGACACTGGAGACTCCTTCCATAAATGTCAAATACCTCCTTATAGAAAACTTCACCATATCAACTATTATACATTTGTGTTTCTTAAATAACAACGTGTTTGAATGTGTTTATTAGTAGACATTGTAGAGATTATGTGTAGCGTCCACCATGAAAGTTAATGAGATGTTACTATGGAAACGATAACCTATTTCAACAAGGTCATTAATATAACCCTGTGATTTGCAGCTGGAGCTACTGTCAGAGCTGCTGTTCTAGAAAATTATTACTGTTATTACTATACACTGTTGTACGTGTAGTTCTAGTGTGACTATAAAGTTATTACAGAAACGTAATATAAAGTGAAGCAGATGAAAATGACAATTTAAACTCATTAGTTGAAAAAAAAAATCATAATATGGGCTATAGAAATAAAACAATCATGCAAAAATAGTTGATTTATAATTGCACCTTGGCTTTCTGAATTGAAAATCTAATCGAATCGTGATGTGTTTCAAGATTCACGTCTATGCTGTAGTACACATAGGTGGCCATTTTCCACCCGTACTCACACAAGAAACTCAAACCTTCATCAAATCATGACCTTGCTGTGGATGGAGGGATGAGTAAAGAACTGAATGAGTAAAGTGCTAGATGAGTAAAGCGCTGGATGTTGACAGGCGACGTGTCGAGCTCGTTGATCTCATGACAGCTGAGCTGAAATACCAGCCCAAGTAATACGCTCCTGTGTGTGTGTCCTGTACGGCCTGCAAATACTGAGTGATGCCTGAGAGGGGTGTGTTTTCATCAGCGTCTCCTCCACTGTCTCAGACTCAGACAAACCACACACACCCACACACACCCACACACACACACATATGGAACAGCTTCAGCGTCGCTATCATTTTCTATTATGTCCCTCGCTTTTTAATCATATGTTTCCTTCCACTCTGTTTGTGCTTTAAAAATGCCTCACACACACACACACACACACACAGACACACACATCCTCTTCCTCCTGCCATGACTTAGCTATTAGTCCTCGACCCCCCTGTCCTAATCAAAGCGACGCACATGAAAAGGTTTTATTAATAAAAGTTGCCCTTCAGGAGAATTGAGTGATTAGGGAAATGTGCCCACCATCTCACAGACCCCGCCCCCAAACAGACCGGGCATCTGGGGTGGGCGGAGCCACAGAGGAGCCAGGCACATCTGGAAGCTGTTTCAGCACGGGCGATTAGGAGACTGCACACAAACACACACATTATTCATAGTATACTGTGTATATATATATATATATATATATATATATATATATATATATATATATATATATATATATATATATATATACTGTGTGTGTGTGTGTGTGTGTGTGTACACGAAGTATAAAAAGTGCCTTATCAGTAGTTTTTATACAAGCTTTAACTATAACATGAGGAAGTGATAAACAGCAAGCCACATTATAGATTATTTGGGTTCACTGAGTAAAAACGCACAAGAGCGATATTTATAGACCACAGTTTTCCAAACCGGTTGCAGAGTTGTTTGTTTACTTGCTTCTTTTTCACCCTGATCTCATGAAAAATTCTACAAATTTGAATTTTGAACTTTTTATTGTACTTTGTTTTGTCAAAATAACTCCACCACAATCTCAATTTTTGTTTCCTTTTACTTTTTTTATTTACAAATGTGCTTTTTTTTTAAATAATAATAATAATAATAATAATAATAATAAATTGACCACTTGTGGTTCTCGCTGAACAAAGTGAACAACAATTTAACAACAAACCATAATAAAGCAGCCCGACGCAATCTGTATTTGAATATGCCTCTACAAATGATTGAAAAATATAACACTACATTAATAGTTTAAAGTTTTTAAAGTCAGTGTTATGTATACTACAGAAGCAAGGGCTAGGTGCTTGAAAGCTAGCTAACTTTATGGTTATCTGCGTTTACATGTAGCGAGTTTTTCCCATCGTAACTATTAATACTATATTGAAACTGTTACTTGGTGCAATGGTTTACAATTTTAGTAGTTCAGAAACTTGAATTCAGTGTTTTTTTTACAATCATACAAGGTTATGATTGGCTGATGCTACCTAAAATATACATGGCATGCTATTAACTCCTTAGCAAATCACCACACTAACCGATGAGTTTAAAATGAATGAAAATATAAAACTGCAGGAAGAATTCATCACAAGACGATTTGAATCCAGATCAACATACTGAAATATGTTTAACCTTTTTTTCTGTCGCAGAACTGTGGCAACACAATGTCACATTAGTCATGATTATCGGTATGAGCGGTGCAGTCTGTTCCCTCAGGCTTGAGTAATTGCATTTTTTTCCTCCTTCTTTTTTAATCAAACTCACAAACAATAAGCGTAAGGTGGTGACAGGAAGTCAATGCAGTACGGACAGGCGTGCGGTCAAATACAACGGGCAACGCGACGCTGCTCTGTCACACCCGGTGTGCCTGACGTCACATCGCCCCGAAAATGTCCGAACAAAGAAAGCCTGGAAGTAATCTCAGCCGGAAAGATGGAGGGGAGGCCGTGCCCGCTTCAGACAACAACGCCACAATTACTGCCCTCTTGTAAAAGGCTGATGTTATCAAAGAAAAACCCCCTCCTTCTCACAATCCCCAAACACACACACACACATACACATATAGATCACACATCACAAAGCTTATATGGGCTGGAAAAGGGTTTGAACCGTAAATATGTCTTAGCATGCTGTTTTTGGAACCTGTCATTGGAAGAAGGTCATGGTTTCACAGTGACTTCCTCCATTTTTAGCTACACTATGACAGAATAAAACATATCCCCGGCAATGTATGATTACGGGACCCTGTAATCCAAAAACTCCAAGGCGCTTTTACTAGCGTCGCATGAAAGAAGGCTATGAATCACTTTAACTTCTCTTCATTGATAACGGCTCCCTGTGATTCTTCCGAGATTTGGCTTTGACTCCTGTAACTTTGGGCAGCTTCGCAGCTGCGTAATGCGACTGGACGTTCCAGTTTCTCATGCTAAACAGAATCATTTAAAGGCACATTAAAAGCAATTATAATGGAAATCGTGCAGAAACAGGGGCATCAAGGAAGTCAGCGTAATTGGATGTAAGAGAGCGCGAGTCCAAATGCTAACATATGCGTGTGTCACCGGCCGCGTCGAGATGTTTGCTAATTTCACGTTCCCATTTTTTAAAATTCCATTTTATTTGTGCTCATTGATTTTTCCGGGGTGGGCAGGATGGGAGCGGGCGGCCATGGGAGGCCCGTGAATAGAACGCCAGCGCCGACCTGTGCATAGATAATTTGCCATGAAAGGCGATCAATAAATAACAAACACTCCCTAATCAGCCTCGAACCTGACAGCATGACATTCCATTATCCCTGTCTCATCTGGTGAAGTCAGAACAACCAAACCTCAAAGGGCATGATTTCCAAACTGTGCACGCTAACGTGCATGCACACACACTTCCTTTCGCCTGCAGAGATGTCCCAGTGGCGCGATCAGCGAGTAAGAACATTACAAGTTGCTAGGATGTGCTTCGTTTTTTGTGCAATTTTTTTGTTAGAAGTCTTTTTTGCAAGTACAACAGGCTTTTAAAAATTATTACTCCCATTAACAACAACATCTTGGTCAAATTTTATAACAGACTGTCCGATATCATGAGCTCTCCAAGCCAGATTATATGACAAAGCTCCTCTAACAATTATAGGAAATTACTACATTCCGCTTACGTCATCCAGAAATCAGCTTGTGCAGAAAACGGCGTCGCATAAACCCAAACATGCTTCAAATTGAGCTTGAGATAATACGGATATTTTTCATGTCCATTATCACGTTTCGTTTATGTCTCACCATCGCCACTACTGTATTGGTAGCTATCTTGTGACTTGACGTCATCCTACGCTGTCCCCCTCTTGGTGGATTTTAGACAAGCGTCAAAGTTCTTAATTTTAAAAACTGCTAGAATTTTGTCATCGACCGTGTTGTCGGCTGAGAATGTGAGCACATCACACTACGCATACTAAGACCGGCAACCTCAACTCATGACTAAAGAATTCTTTTATGATGATTTTTGTTTGTTTACAGATTGCTATTGCACCAATACAAAAAATCTAGGCCAGAACACTTGCTGACACACATACACACACACACACACACATCCATGTTTGTCTTACTATTCTTTTAAGGACTTTCCATTGGCATAATTATTAACACAGCTAATTAACCTCAATATCCAAAAGTGTTTGTTTTTTTTAATAAAAGCTGCCCTTTTCCTTGTGTCTCCACAAGGTCAACACTGTGAGATATTCCTCTCCTTGTGTCCCCACCAAGATATAAAAACATTCCTGCACACACATGTACACACACATACACATACACACACACAGTGATGGTCTCGTGTCACTTTAACCGGTTGACAGTTGAGTGGGTGTAGAAGGAGGGTCTCGGTGCTTCCCCCCGTCCAGAGTGGAATTACCCTCCGTCTGTCTGACACTTCCCGCAATCGATATGTGCAGGACTCGGCTCTCGAATCAAAATTCATAAATCAAAAGCAGGGGGCATGAAATAAGCTATGTGATAAATCCATTATATCCAGTCAGAGAGCTGGCTACATGCCTGCTTAGCTACTGTCTGTCTCTCTCTCTCTCTCTCTCTCTCTCTCTCTGTCTATCTCTCTTTCTCACTCTCTCACTCCCAGCAACACTTTGAGCTGTATTCATCCTATGGCCCTGAGTCACATGGTTGATGGAGCACGGCATCCTTGTGTAAAAAGTGACAAAGCTTCGCCGAGCTGAAGTTATTACACGCCAGTGCTGTCTGTCGCTCTGACATTTATTGCATATGTATTTGTGTACGAGGATGTTAACAGCATCGCCGCGCTTTGTCTCAATCCTCCATCCCAGACTTATCTCCTTCATCAAAGCCTTTTTTCATAGAGAGAGACATATACATACATACAGAGGGGTAACAAATTATGCTGTTATGCTCTGTGTGTGTGTGTGTGCGTGTGTGGGGGGGGTATTTATTTCTGCTAACATAGGCTGTCTCCACTTCACTGTATCACTGCAAATCAACACAGTTCTTCTGTCTGATCACTTTTATCCTATGATGAATCATTTCTATCCTAAAGGGCGTGGTCTATTCCAGGGAGACTCCGCCCTATCTACAGAGCACAAGGGTCACTGAATGGAGGATGAAAATGATGTAAATCAGAGACTTGTAGAATCAATGCTATCAAGGGTCCCTATAAACAAAGGTGTAAATGGCGACTCCTTTTTTAACATAGTCTGTATTCAAACCTTTACAAAAGCTTAAGGATTCATAAAGTGCTAATGTTTAACCTCCATGCTACAATGAGGGGGTGAAAATGAGGCCCGTATCGACTGTGCACCATTAGCAGGGCGCCTCCTCTATTTAAAGATGGGACGGAAACGGTCGGCTATGACTCATGCACGGCTCGCGTGCTGCATTGTAGGAATTAAACATTGGTAATTAATGTAATGGAACTAATGTAGCAGCGCTTCCTGTAAGAGCGGCCGACAGTGCGTGTGTAATCGGAGAAAGGCTGAGCACACGAGTAGCAGTGAGGGGCGAATCCAGACACACTGCTGGGCATGGAAGTACTCAGTGCTGGTGTGTGTGATGAGATCATGCCCTGGCTGTGAGGGGGGTTAAATGCAAGCAGAGGAATCTGATCTTATAGTTGTCCTGCGAAGACTAATCCGCGATGCTAATTGCTTCAGCGCGCTCGGAAAATAAACAGCCCTGCACGCAGAGACGAATTAGATGATTTCCAAGAGAAACGTTGTGTTGGAACACAGCCGCTGAAGTAACAGCCAGAGAAAAAACGGGCAGCATGAATATTTAAAAAGTCAGACAGTTCTGATGTCAAACAGGCCCCTGGGATGACGTGTGACGTATTTGCCTCATTTCTACTAGCTGCTCTTGAGAATGAGAGCAAGCAAGGTAGAGAGTGTGTGTGACAATGAGATAGCACACAGCCATATCCACTGACACCATTGTTCCGAAGCAACACGACAGAGATGTAAGCCATGAAACCAGCCGAGCGGAAAACTTATCGAATGTTCCACGTTGTGGCCCCGTGAAATCAACATCAGGCCCCCTGCTGCTCTCTCCTTAAAAAAGAGACACTTAAAAAAGAAAGGGGGAGGACACAAAGAGCAGGAGGCCAAGCAATGGGCACTCGTTGACTTAACCTCTGTCATCCTCCCCCTGCGCCTTCACGTCAGCGACGAATCAAATCAAGATGAATGAGCTTTATCTCGGCCCGGGTCCGGCTCGTTGGGTCCGATTCCATCAGGCTGACTAACTGTTCATATAGCAAGATTAATAGAGCGGAGGGCAAGGCGGCATACAAATAGCTTCCAAGCAGCAGCTGAGGGGACGGATTATGTTGTGACATCGTTTATGGAATAGGAAGGGACTCCTTTTGAAGATCATCACTGATGCATTAATATAGCTGAAGAGAAAAGTGATTTCCCGTCTTGTATTGGGCTGTTAGTGGAGAGATATATGACTGTAACTGAGGATTGTCGTTTATTACATTCTTACAATTTATATATTTTTATGTACTCACAAATATAGAGTTGTTTTTTTGTCTTTCCTGCAAAAGGTGCAATCAGTTCAAGCACATTGGAGAAACCAAGAAGAGACTGGCTGATCAGATTTTTGAGGACTTTCTTACCATCAGGATGAAGGATTTCTCTATTCATAGATAATATTAATGACATCTCAGTTTGGATTATTGCTTCTTGTTATGCAAGCAATGAAGTCAGGGAACATAAGGAAATTAAAGTAAAAAAATTATTTATACTATTACTTGTGTATCACTTCATGTATCATATATCATCATTTCACCTCCTACAGATGCATTTTACTTGCACAGCCGAAGAACCTTTTGGTGAAACAAGTTAGTTCCTGTTATATTACATATGATATAATATAATGAATAATATAAACAGCCGCTACATCACCATCTTTTATCTTTGCTCACTCTTCAAGGTAATGAGGAAAAATGCAACTCCTCATTTTACCAAGAAACGGCAGAGTGCAAATTCCTATTCAGGAAGATTTTCCTGTTTTGGAAAAAGTTTAACTTTGACTTTACCTCTGACTGTTTCAAAGCTTTGACACTGGAGACTCATTTCAAAAATGTTAAATAAACATCTGCATGTACTTTCTAAACTTCACCAGATCAACAATTTTCGAATCCAAACCTGTGATTTGAATTAGAGCTGGAACTACTGTCAGAGCTGCTGTTCTAGAAAATTAATCAATACCTTCTGACCAATCAGAATCAAGAATTCAACAGTGGTATAAAAATGATTATCACACCACCATGCTCATCACCATAAACACCATAAATATGAATCCTCCTCGCCCCTTGCTGTGTGATCACAGGGTGATGCTGCTAGGTATGAACGCTGCACCTTAAAAAAAAAAAACTGCATGGGAAAGCATGTACTATGATTTCGTGATTAGACTGGACATTTTCTTAAATATATTAACCACATTTATTCTTTCTGATTCTTCAGGACTAGTATGGACATATATTATTCTCAAAGCTCCTGTGGCCATGTCTTTCCAAGTCTTTCTAATTGGATAAAAGCAGGTAAGGATATATGAAGGCGAAATAGAGAGAGACTTGTTTAGTTGCTGAAATATAGCAGTGTGTAGCAGTGAAGTGCCATCAAATGCTCGATGCAGTTGTAAAAGCAGAAGGCGGGAGAACAGTAAGGGTTGTGCATATCCTCTCCTGCTACAGCGTGGCCCCTCGAGGGGGTTTAACATATTAAAGTGCTTCATCTTGGCCTCCTTCATGTCAATAAGAGCATCTGTAGCTACGCAGAGAACATGATGCCTTCGCTGCATTTTTTATCCTGTTATTGGTAGGAGAGCGCTAGTGCACTTAGTGCTAGTGACATAACTTACGTTCTCAAAAACAAGTGAATCGAAGTTCCTGGAATTACACGATATGGTGGATCAGAGCTTGACAATATATCATTTTAAGAAAGTTCTCACTGGGAAATTTCTTTCATTTACCACAAATGTCAAAAGTCAATCAGCCATGATGTGTTTGCCGTCTGAAATTTGCTTCTTTTGTTCATAGTTACAATTCTAAAGTAACTATTAATGGAAAAGATGGAAAAGGGAAGCTGTGCAAGATGAGATCCAACACTAACGCTGAAGTTTTGCTCATGTTTGTCATGATTCATGTTTGTTTCATTTCTGTTCTAGTCATCTCTCCTCCCCAGCATCCTGTATTTGGTTTGTTGCCTAAGTGTGTTCACCTGTCCTGTGTTCATCCCTTGATTAATTTGTCTATTTATACCATGACGTGTCAATGTCCCATTGCGGAGTTATTGTGTTTTTGTTTCATTGAAGGAAAAATCCACGCCCAACAACTTGCAAATTGATCTTCTGTGGTATCCAAGGTTTATTTTGTAATGAAATTCCGAGTTGAATTTTTAGTTTAAACGTGGACATGTTGGTCTTTTTTCACAATTTGCTGTTTCCACTACTACTACGTATATACACGACAGAAAGTCATAATGTATACTAACCACATCAGTAAGTCTGTGTGGAAGATATTTGCAGAAAATATTTTGGGTGAGATAGACTTGCTTTAGTGGTTAGTTACAGTAGTTAGTAATAGTAGTTATATGGGTTGTTAGTTACATTAGCCTTGTAGCCTGAGTGTACAACTCAACATTATTTTAAATTTGATTTTGTTCCTTTAAAGGAGGTGTCATATGTACACTTCCTCCACAGTTTCGTTTATTATCTCAGTAAAGAGTTATGAGAAGGTCCAAATCCAGTTTAAAGACGAATAACAGAAATGCTGTGCTGTAGCATGACTTTGATTAAACGTTACTCACAAATCAGTGTGAAAGTAAGTTATCTGGCACTAAAAGAAGCAGAATCGTATAAAATGTAATCGTTATGAAATCCCATAATGTGGAGCTGGAAATGATTTGGTAGATTAGAGATCCAGTGAGAGCACTCTGAGTTTCCACCGTGTCTTTGGTTCTCAACACACAGCCTTCAGAGTGTCTCTGCTCTCCTACGGTGGTGTGTGTGTGTGTGTGTGTGTGTGTGAGATCTCACAACCGTGTGTAAAAACAGATACAGCAGGATTCACACACAGCTACTCACTAGTGCCACCGTATGGGTGAATATTTAACAGAACGCCAATCAAGATGACTCCCTCTGCATTTCATAACTGAATTAATAACACAAATTTTTATCCAGATCATTCATTTTTGCTGTTGGTGTTGATCTTCTTCTTATGGTGCCTCACGTGGTGGTGTATCAGAATGCAAGTCTTATACCATAGGGTCCAAAAGTCTAAGAGTACACTAACAAGAATTACCTTTATTTTAACATTTATATAAAATATAAAAAACTATTCTGTACTTATACTGTAGTGTAAAACAGACAAAATGGTTTCTAAAAAATATTAAATATAGCTCAATATTAAATGGTAATTCTTAAAAATTTTCTAAAGGTGAACACTTGACTTGCGTTATGACTAAAAATAAAGTTTTGTCATGCTTTTAGATGTAAAAAATTAATTTGTAAATACATATTGAATGAGTGCATTGCCTCTTCTTTGGATAGATTTTTGTACACTCTTAAAAAATTTTAAAAAAAGGTTTATCAATCTACACATTTTTCATGTATTATTATTATTATTATTATTTTTATTATTATTAATAATAATAATAATAATAATAATAACAGCAGCAGCAACAAGAGCCACAACACAACAACAACAACAACAACAACATAATAATAATAATAATAATAGTATGTGAGATGTTTATGAATTTGTTATGAGTATTATTAAGATTATTGTTATTATTTCCCCCCACTACCAACACACTACATATCACTGTATTTTGCTTATGATTAGTGTTCATACAGTCACACATACATCCTTTATGTTTTATTATTCTTTCTGTCCATGTAACTGGTTTCACATTTATTACTTATTTATTACTCTTTTTTTATATAATTTGAATAAGTTCTTCATAGCTGATGTGTGTGTGTGTGTGTATGCGAGATCTAACCCCTCTAACACACCCGCCTCCCTCCTCTCCTGTCGTCCCAAGGCCCCGTGCATTAATGAACCCAATAAATAAAGCAGCACGTCCGCCGCATTTACCGAGCGCGCTCATTTCAGAACAGAGCATTAATCAATTCAAATTTATGTACTAATGCAGGAGGGGGCAATCAATTTAAACTTCTTATGACAATTAACACAGCTTTAAGCACAAGTCCAAAATGCGCTGACCCATCAATTACTATTTCCATCAAACTGACACTAATGGAACCGCTGTTTAACACACACACACACACACACACACACACACACTCTCTCTGTCTCTCTCTCTCAACTTTACTGGCCCATCTGACGCTCAACAGCTTCATTGTACACTAGTCATCTCTGCTTCATTACCATCCCTGAAGCCGCAGTTGTTTTACTGCCCGTGTTCATTATGGACAAAATGGCTCCCCGGGTCTGGTCTCTCTCTCTCTCTCTCTCTCTCTCTCTTTCTCTCTATGACCTTTGACCTTGCTCTCAGGTCAGTGTGATGTCCGTCTCCTTGCATATAATCGGCTCCGAGGCCTCCTGAGCTTAATTCCAGCATGTCACAAATTCAGCGAGAGGTGACGGGACGGCGGTAATTAAAAATGAAAGAGGGCAGAAGAGGATGATACGAAGCCGGAGAAGAGAAAGGAGGAAAAGAAATAAAGATGAAGATAAAACAGGGGGGTTAATATGAGACGAGGCCCTGGATTTCTGATTTTAAAAAATAATAATAACAAAAAATGACATTGCTATTGGTTCATTCGGAGTAAATGAAAGAGAAAAGGTTTTTATTATTTAAAAATAATTCATTTTTTTGTTATTGCAGAATAAACGCTCTTCAGGAGGAGGGAGCTGGAGAGGAAGTGAGGGAGCGAGGGAGCAGCAGGTGGAGGAGAGTAAATTAAAGGTGAAGTATGAGACGACTTTAGGATCAGTTAAAGAATTCATGTGTTTAATTTCAGACTGAGGTCAGAATGAAACATTTAGCAGCGAAGATGTAATAAATATATCATTTCTAATATCAAGTTCTATATAATGATGACGCTGATATTAAAGGAAGCGGGAATTTTGAAGCAGGATCGTTTGGAAAATGTTCATATTGTGTGGAATTTCTGGAGAAAAAACAAATTAAAGCAAAATTTCACTTATTCATGTAGGAATTCGTTAAAATCTTTAGCCTTATATATTCTTTTATATGTTATATTTATATGTAATTTTTATAAAAGATTTTTGATTTTTTTATATTAGATTCATTTGCATAAATATTGCATGAGATCTTTACATTCATTACATAATTAGTTTCATAAACAGAAAAAACCTTAAATGAGAAATTTTTCATTTAAAAATTAAATGTAAAAGTGAAATTTAAAAACACTTTAAAATTAGTGTGGTATGATATTGTGGTGAGTGACCTTTTTATTATTATTTATTTATAAATAATTTGGAGGAACCTTAAATATTCTCTGCAGAACCCGACAACAATGTGTTTCTCTGTAAGAAATGGCTCGAAACTAGAAGCGTGAAATTCTTCATGTGATGAAACGTCATATTTTCACATGTAATGCATGTGTTATTATTTTTCACATCTGATTTCTGCCATCAATAGTTTATTTTCATGTCAATTTTTCACATGTAGGGCATGAGGTGTTATGTTCATTTGATTTTTTTGTGATTTCATGTGTATGTTTTCACATGTAGGACGTGTGTTTCTATTTTTGCATGTGATTTTTGTGATGTTTAATTTTTTTAACATGTGATTTTTTTTCCCACATAATTAATTTTTCACATGTGAATTTTTACCATATGATTAATTCATTTTCACGTCTGATTTTTTTCCACATAATTAATTTACTTTCATGTGATTTTTTTTCCATGATTCATTTATTTCCACGTGTGAATTTTTTCCACATTTTTTTTTTTCACGTGTGATCCCCCTCCTCACTCCGATTCATTTATTTCACGTGATTTTCCCCACAGGATCAATTTTCACATATGAATTTTTTTTCCATACAGGATTCATTTATTTGCACGTGATGTTTTTTTTCCCCACATGATTGATTTATTTCCACTTGTGAATTTTTTCCACTTTTTTTTCACATTTGATTTATTCCCTCACATGATTCATTTATTTCATGGGATTTTCTCCCACAGTATCAATTTATTTTCACATTTAATTTTTTTTTTTTATTATTAATTTTTTTTTTTCAAATGAGTTTTTTTTCACATGATTTTTTTTCACGATAAATTTTTTTTTTCACTGCTGATTTTTTTCGGTTAACTTATTCTCACATCTGATTTAGTTTTTCACGTGATTAATTAGTATTCACAAGTTTCATGTTTGTATTCACAAGTTCATTTTTTTTATATGCAATTCAAGGCCATAGCATGTTCAAATGCACTTTTGCACGTTTTTTAACTTGTGAACACGGGAATTCAGCAAAAACAAAAAAAACAGCCAAAAATTTAGGGTTTTTTAAGTATTTAAGTATATAAAAATAGATATATTTCACCAAAACGACGTGAATAGTATTATTATTTTTGACAAAGTCATGTAGGAAAAAGGTACGAACATGTCAGATTTCCTTTGAAATATGTGAAATATTTGAAGTTTGTTCCATGATGTGAAGTTGAGAAGCAGAGTCTAGACTTCCTCTCTCTGGAGTTGTGGTGTGGAAGGAAAATCGGTGTGACCCGCGACTCAGCGCCAGCGAGAGCTCTATTAAAGTGCCGCCGCAAATGAGCTCCGGATCATTCGAATGATGTAAACACTTTAGTGTGAGTCGGCTGCTGCTTTTTTACACCATTACCTGTGTTATTTACATAGCTGCAGTCCAGCGCTACACAATCACGTGGCCTAAATAGAATTTAGCTGCGTGATGGAGGGAAGCTGCACAGAATTATACTGCTGATAAGACACTCCGCATTTACATACACACTTCCTGTGTGTCCTGTCACTACGTCTTAACCTCCGTGTCCCGTCGCCGGCAGGAAATGAACCTGTCTGAGGTCATTTTCCCTCCTCCTTCTCTTCTCTTCTCTCTCTCTGTCCCTCCTGCCTCTGTCTTCTTCCTTCACCCATATTCCTGCAACTCTGATGCAATTATGCGTCCTCGATTGGCTGGCTGTCGGAGAAAGTGAGAAAAAAACACGCCATCTTTGTGTATCAAGAAAATAAAGGGTGGAAAATTGCCTTAGAAGCTCTCTCTCTCTCTCTCTCTGTCTCTCTCTCTCTCTCTCTCTCTCTCTCTGTCTCTCTGTGTCTGTGTGCATCTCTGTGTCTCTCTCTCACTTTCTCTGTCTCTCTCTCTATCTCTCTCCTTCTATTCTTCTCTTTCTCTGTCTGTCTCTCTCTCTTGCTTTCTCTGTCTCTCTCCCTCTATTTCTGCCTCAATCTATTTCTCTCTGTCTCTCTCTCTGTCTATTTCTGTCTTTCTCTATCTGTGTCTTTCTCTCTTGCTTTCCCTGACTCTCTCTTTCTGTGTCTGTGTGTCTCTCTGTATTTGTGTGTGTCTCTCTCGCTTTCTGTGTCTCTCTTTCTCTATTTCTGTCATTCTCTGTCTGTGTGTGTCTCTCTCTTGCTTTCTTTTCCTCTCTCGCTCTATTTCTGCCTCAATCTATTTCTCTCTGTCTCTCTCTCTCTATTTCTGTCTCTCTTTCTGTCTCTCTGTGCATCTCTCTCTATCTCTCTCCCTCTATTTGTCTCTTTCTCTGTCTGTCCCTCTCACTTGCTTTCTCTGTCTCTCTATTTCTGTCTCAATCTATTTCTCTCTGTCTTTCTCTGTCTGTGTGTCTCTCTCTCTTGCTTTCTGTCTTTCTCTCTCTATCTGTCTCTCTCTATTTCTGTCTTTCTCTGTCTGTGTGTCTCTCTCTCTTGCTTTCTCTTGCCTCTCTATTTCTGTCTCTCTTTCTGTCACTCTGTATTTGTGTGTCTCTCTCTCTCTTGCTTTCTCTGTCTCTCTTTGTCTCTTTCTGTCTCTCTTTCTGTGTCTCTGTGCGTGTCTCTCACTCTCTCTCTCTCACACACACACACACACCCACACATGCACACACACTAGGACTCACGTGTCGCACACAGAGACAGCTTCTCTCTTTCCCGTGAGAGGACAGGATAAGACTCGACACTTTCTATTAACAATAACAAGACAAAACACGGCACTTCTTTATCTCTTAAAATGTAAATGTACACCACGCTGCTCGGCTCCTGTGCTGTAAATATCAAAAGAAGTGCTCTTAAGAGCACAGAACCAGACTCAATTGATTTTTTTTTTCCTCTCGTGATGCCGACCATCTGCAAAAAAAAAAAAAAAAAAAAAAAGCTTGCATTCTGGCATTACATCAATGGCAAAATTAAAAATCCTCTATTCCCGGCAAACCATGTGGGAGATGGACGAGGTCCGGGCTGTGTGCTCTTTAAATTATATGATTGATTTCCTTTAAAGTTATTTGTTTATTTTAATGTTCATATCAGCTCCATTGGAGTCATTTTTCTCGTTTGTTCAATTGATTTTGCCTCTCTCTCTCTCTCTTGCTCTCTCTCTCTCTCTCTCTCTCACTCTTGCTCTCTCTCTCTCTCTCTCTCTCTCTCACTCTAACCCTGCTTCAGCATACTGCAGCGAACTATTGGTGCTCGTTTACATTAATAAGCCCAAAGCCACTGAAACTGTATTGATTTCCCAGCATGCACTTTGGTGCCTGGTTCCTGGTTGCTGATGACTATCCTCACTCTTCTACCGTATTAGTCTTGGAGGAGCAGATCTCGTTCGATTTGCGTTCACCAGGGATGCACACACTTCAAAATATACATGGGTGTTTATTCAGGGAGCGATCACGATCACGATCACAGATCGGGGATGATAATGTGCACGGAAAACATACAGGACTTTCAGTGTTTTTTAAACTTTTAATAACATTTTGCTTTCTTTAATTCTGTAAATTAACCCTTTAAAACTATTTAAAAACCATTTAAAATCCTGAATCACTCCTCATTCTTATAAATACATACTTGTACTCATTTCTTACTGATTCATTCCTAATAGTTCCTGAAAATTATGCTTTTTTCCCCAACTTCTCTTTTAAGACACTACCATTCATATATAAATAGAAAACGATGCAAAATAAAGCTCATAATATGAGCACAGAGAACACATTACGAAACTTGGAAGACAGACAGTATAATATAAAAGACATAAAATTGACCATAAAGATTGGATTTATTTAAGAGAGACGATATATGATCCAAATATTTTACCAATTAGCATGGATAATATACTTAATATCTGGACGGTTTTTAGCAAAAGGGACTAAAAAC
This sequence comes from Pangasianodon hypophthalmus, assembly GCF_027358585.1. Classification (NCBI taxonomy): domain Eukaryota; kingdom Metazoa; phylum Chordata; class Actinopteri; order Siluriformes; family Pangasiidae; genus Pangasianodon; species Pangasianodon hypophthalmus. The sequence continues at coordinate 3,188,885 of NC_069730.1, read as the reverse complement.
ATTCTCACAGATTTTGACAAATGATACAATAGATTCATTTGGAACACTAGCTTTAAAATATGGACTAAAGTGAACAATTTACCTCATGAGAGACCAAAAAGAACACAAGAAGCCATCTGAATAGGGTAAGACACATTAAAAACATTAATAAATATCTAATATATAAGAAATGAATAAATATCATAAAATATATAAAACCTTACAAAATATCAGAGTATTTCAGAACCAAAAACGCTGGTTAAGAGCTTTATGTTTATATCCACCTCCAATCACCCAAGCATCCCTTCTCCAAAAAAAATAGAAAAAAAAATTAAAAAGAAGAAAAAAGTTTTTCTGTCTTTTTTAATGACAGGCATATTTTTATGATTTTTTAAAAAATGTTTTTTAATTTTTTTAATTTCCAAAAATGTCCAAAAATCCTGTTTACACACAATCTCGTCTTTTTACTAAAAAATTTAATTTGAATGAATAACACACATAATCTGTAATTAATGTGTGTTGTTGCCTATTCGATGCTGTCCATTACGTGTTAACGTCCCTAGCGTACCCTGATAAGAAGAAACCTAACATCTATATTAGTGAAGAAGTGTGTAAGCTTGATGAGAAATACAATTCTGTGCAAAAGTTTTTTTAATACTAATTTTGTCTTAGCTGTTTATTTGATGACTTCTGCATTATTGGGTCAGGAAAAAACATTTTCGTTTTCTAAACATTGCTTTTCCATCTAAAATGAAATTACAGAAATGTTTGTATGTAAAGAAAGTAACATATTTTGGGTATGAACGTATGTGAATGTGTGTGTGTGTGTGTGTGTGTGTGTGTGTGTGTGTGTGTGGTGCTCTACAATGATGCCGTCCAATCAAGGGTGCATTCCCGTCTCATGCTAAGTGTTGGGATTGGATTTGGAAAAGGAATTCATTTTTGGAACTGGAAATGTTTACATATTAAAAAGACTTGACTGGCTTTTCTATTGTTAAGATTGATTTGATAATATTAATACTTTATACTTTATTATATTTATTATACAGTAAGTGTTTTTTGTGTGAAAGGGTTTAACTGTAAAGTGCTTCAACATTAAATCAGTACTGACAAGTACTCAAGGTTTTAGTATCAGTGTGAGAAAAGAAAAAGTAAGTAGAGGGAAAAATTACCCTTTTTTTTATCACAGAGGTGCCATTACTTTCCAAACGCACACAGAAAACTGATCTAGAACCTCTAAGATTCTCAGGATGCTCACAAGCGTCAAATTTGAAGTTGATATCAGTATTGTAAAGATTAATATTGTGATAACAATTAACACTGTGGTATATTGTGCAACCCTTAGAGACTGTAAGGTACTAGATGCAAGAAAGCAAGAAAGAAAGAAAGAAAGAAAGAAAGAAAGAAAGAAAGAAAGAGTGAACAAGCCTCTGGACTTAGACATAATAATGCATTCTTGATAAATTATTAACTGAGTAAAAACTTCATATTAATTTTTCATTACTGATCTCATGAGACTTCTAGGGAGTGGACTCAAACTTTTAGACATGACTATAGATGTGAAACATATCTTAGTTTTTTGCTAGATTGAAAAAAATTTATTTCATATTTCAAGTACTTATTGTGAATAAATCTGTAAGGAAATTCCTAGAAACCTATGTGAGCATGAGTCTGGACCCATCAACAGACCCTTAAAGGGTTAAAGCAGTTAATATACTGTTTAGATTAATATACACAGGTGTATTGTATGTTATGTATATGTTAAGTATGAAATGCAAAGTGAATTTTCTAAAGTGAACCTCCTGAAGCCATGAGCTTTAAACTCCTGAAGGCCCCGAAACTTTTTACACACATTCGCTCATTATCACATTAGCATGCCGAGACACACTCCCCTCCTGCTCGATAGCAACAGACCAAATTTACGCGATGACACAAAAAAGGCCACACAATATCATGTACGATTTCCCCATATAACCACTGACCCAAGAAAGGGTCCGATCAAAGCTCTCCACTTTATGCCCTAGTGTCTCGTTTTTCGTTTTTTTTTCCCTTCTTTGATCCCAATGCAGCTTTTAGATAATGCTAATAGATCACCGGCCAACACGACGGGACAGGATAATGGAGCTTTCATTGCAGGCTGATTAACTTGGCTGTAGGGTTCCACCTCGCCCCTTTCGGCATGATGGCCCTAATTAATAACGATTGCTCCCCAAAATGTGCAAATGGAACGATAAACGAAAGGGCCGACTAATTAACTGCGACCATTTCTGCTAATCATTAGTTAACATCCCGTTTTGTCATCATTACACCGATGCGCACGCAAGGGCAGATAAAACCAGGTCAGGCCTTTTTTTTCTTCCTTGTGTCCCCACAACCCATAAAGGCTGACAGCCATATTTTCTTTCCAAGTAAAAAAAAAAAAAAACGACAAACAAGTAATTAAAGTGAGAGCCGAAGTAAGGAGCGCTGCAAAGTTTCCATCACTTCAGTATTACACCCGAGCCGTTTTTCAAAAGAACTTGCTGAATTCGTCCAGGCTGAAATGATTTGTTTCCTTCCTCAACGAGGTGAGGAGATGAAGTAAAACTCTATCGATGGAGGTATGCACGAGAGAGGATTCTGAGCAACGCTGTCAGCATCATCTCTTCGCACTGTGGACGTTCCAACTCATTTATTCACCGACCCGCTTTTTTTTTTTTTTTTGCCAGAGAGGGAGAAAATCAGCATTGGCTGTTTATCTTTATGGGGCTGCTGCGTGAGCTTAAGAGCGTGCTCGGAAGCTGCTGAACACTCTTGTTCATATCCACACCAGTATTTATGTGCAGCTTAGCGCAGCGAGGAATTGACAGCGGCCGCTGAAGGACAGACGATGTCAGCTGAAACGCCAGTCAAAAAGTTAATAGTCTGTCAGGAGAACGACCCTCTGGGCTTAGACATAAAACCCTGCTGAAGCTTTCAGATGCTTTTTCCAGAAAGAGAGCAGCTAAAATGCATGTACTCAAGGCCTGATGGATATTTAGATGTATTAATAATAATTTCTTGGTAACATGACAAGGTTTTTTTGTCTTATTTTTAGAGAGGCTGGTGAGTGATGTAACCAGTTTTATACATGTTTCACAACAGTAAATGTAGCTATAAACATAAAAAAGTATGATGTTCTTTAAATTTTAAGAAATGAATAAGCGGCAGTGGTATAAAAGGAATAAAACACTTCAGGACATGTTGTTATGTAAGGAATAAAACACTCAGAGATGTGCTGTTATAGAAAAATAATCAACAAAAGGATGGTGTGATGCAGACCTGCCCCAAGCAGGGTTACTGTTACCACTGCAAAGTTGATTACTGTCTTATAACAGCATGTCCTGAAGTGTTTTATTCTTCTTATACCATAACAATTTGCCAGCACTAATAATAGTTTATTTATTGAAAAACGTCACCTCATACATTTAATAAATTTATAGTTACATTTATTGTTGTGGAGTTAATAAGACAAAAATCATTTCCTACTGAAGAAAACGTACTGCACTTTCCATTAATGTTAATTAATAATGGCTAAATAAACCATCTCCTAACAAAAAAACTTCACCATGTCAACAGTTTTTCTCTTTTTCAAATAAGAATACATCTTTAAAATTGTTTATCATTAGCCTTAGATGCCATACAAATCCCTGTGAATTAGCTGTTACTATAGAAACGATGACGTAATGTCAGAACGACTGACAGAGCTGCTTTTATAGAAAGTTAATCAACACCTTTTGACCAATCAGAATCAAGAACCCAGCAGCGCTGTGGTGCTGTATATAAGAAAAGAGTCTTTGGGATGGTAGTATTAACTCCACTCCACGTTGAGCCGCATCACACCACCTTGTCATTGCTTATTTTCCTATTATAGCATGTCCCCAAGTGTTTACATTCCTTCCATTGGGCATTTGCAGAATTATAGCTGTGACATATAAACTCATACCGACTTGAAATGACAGTCAAAAAGTTAATAGTCCATCTGTAGCGGACAGCAAAACAATCTTAGAGTGAAGTTTTCAATGCTTTTTCCCAGAAAAGTTGGAGGTAAATGCATGTGATTGAGCTCTAATGGATATTTAACTGTATAAATCACAGACACTCATAACACTACAATATAAAGAAATCAATGCCATACCTTATTAACCAGTGCAATGTGTGCAATGAAACCGAGTCGAAATCCATCCCAAAAGACCAGATAAGCAGTCACTCGTAACAGACCCCGTGAACACGAGATGTATTGCATGATTAAAACTTCCAAATGTTCCAAATGACCTATTATTTACAGCAAGGCCAAGGAGGCTCTTATTGCTGATAATCCAAACACTTTGCACAACACTAGCTATAGTAATGAAACTCTGTCGATAGGCTCCTTTTGAATGGCCTGATTTACTAAAACTTTTATGAAGACCATAAATTTCATGTCTCATTTTCTGCATCCTCTAAAGGAGGAAGCGGAGAAATCAATAGCTCTCCAACACAGGGCTGAATTTCATCAAATTCATCTGATTAGCACCAGGAAAGTCAGACTGTAACTGAAATTCCCAAATGCAAATATATATATATAAAACAACATTTTAAAAAACACGATTTTAGGGTCGTACGTATTACACATTGCTTTTACTTGCAACACATATGGAGTAACTGTAGGCACTGGAAATTGGAAGCTAACCAATTTTACTATATTTCATTATGTTTTATACCACAGCGCTCTTGAATTGATTCTGATTTGCTCAGAAGGTGTTGATTAATTTTCTGTAGCAGCAGCTGCAAATCACAGAGTTATAATAATACGTCATTGTTTCTATAGTAACAACTTACACAGAGACTTGTACAGCGGATGAGCCACATAATTAAAGTCTAGTAATACACAGATTTAAAAAGGGTTGGCATTTAAAAACAGAATAACCTACAGGTATAATCATTGATATAATAATATTTACTGTAAGGATATGTTTAATTAACATTTTATGGAAGGAGTCTCCAGTGTCAGCGCTTCGGAACAGTCAGAGATAAAGAGATAAAGAGAGGGGAAAGTCTTCAGACAGAGGAGTTTGCGGTTTCTTGACAACGTGGCAAGCCGCATAGATTGTTTTTATCTTCTGACCTTTAAGAGCAAGAAAAAAGAGAGACCAAATTGGTGTAGTGTAAGAGGAATTAACTTTGTACAGAGTGCTCCAATGCTGAAGGTGGCGCTATTAAAATTTCATGACAATTTCCATGACTAGAGGAAGAAGAATGCCTGCTCCAAACAGTATATAATACGGTGAGTCTTTTGGAAGTATATAAACAAATAATAGAACATGAGAACTAGGAAGAACTGTTTATTTGGTTCCATATTTACAAAGAGAAAAGGAAAAAATGTGGTGTGTAAGACTGTTAAATAACGTTTGGGGTTTAGGATGTAGCACACTAATAAACCGTGCGATGCTTAGAATTAATCAGCTTGGGCACGCCTAGTTTTGTAGCGACCAATCACAGGCCTTCTTGCAGAGCATGTTAATCCGTGGACTTCACCCAGCTGCCATGTGCACGAACCAGCAAGCGAAGACTCCACAATGTCCAATGTCCATTTGCTCCACAATTACACCATATTCATGGAACATGGTCTCTGTATGAAGTATGCTGAGGTCTTTAGTAACTAAGAGCTTGTCATTTTAAATCCACTGTTGACTCTGAGGCTTAGATTGACTTCTGCGTCACTCATAACTTACGCCAAATGAATAAAGGCAGATGATTAAACCGTTTTGTTTCAAATGACTTTGTGGAGAAAAAGTCGTTGGCTTTTTTTTTTTTTTAAATATATTATCTGAAATGCGCTCTCCTCTCATTGCGAGGTGATTTATTGCAGGCGAGTCAGCTCGCTGACCTTTTGCCATTGTACTGAAGTGAATGATTAGCACTCACCCGGGCCCTGCGCTATAAATCTGCAAGACTCTATCATTCATAATTGGCAGCCGTGCTATTGCTCTGCATGCCAGAGTGTGGAATGCAATATGAGCAGCAAGCTATTTGTAAAACAATGAACACTAGTTGTTTTTTTAAAAGACATGGTGCATGAACATGTGTGTTAGTATACGGTATATTTTATATACAGTACATAGAATCCCCAAGTGTGGATGTGTGCGAATTTGACGCAGCAGTAAGTGTGTGTTATCAGTGGCCTTGATGGTCGTTCTTTGTGATAAAAAAAAAGAGCAATACAGAAAAGAAAGAAAGTCCATAACCCTCTATTCAGTCCTATTGATATTTCAGCGTCTGCGTCATAAAGCTCAATAATCCCCTTTGACTGCGGGTTAAGTGATGGAATTCGTTCGAATGGCCCGAAGCTAATCATGCACAAAAACCTACATTATTTCTTCTTTATGAATTTCAAAAGCGGCTCCTGATGACTGAAATGCAATTAAAACTGATCAATATGTAATTTAGCCTGTCCGAGAGGCGGTTGCCTTTTTTTTTCTAAACATATTCTTCACCGTTTCAGTGTGTAATTACTCTGAATACCCTAGCCTTGCACTTTTACAGTTTTGTTAGTGCAGGTCAACTTTAATACTTTAACGATGAGCTCGGTGTGACCTTGTGACCTTTGACCTCTGGCTTTGGAGTGCCTGACATAGTTAAGCAATTCACTCGTTTGTGTGGATCTCCCTGTTACACAAAAACAGTGAGTCTGGGAAAAAATATAACTCAGGGGTCATCACTGTGTCAGCTGTCTGACATTTTGATCAAAATGCCATTTTTGCCATTTTGACATATGCTAACCTGCTTTAAAGTCATCTTCATACACATTCACAGTGTTCATAGATGATGTTAGCCAGCTAAGTGATATATAAGCTAACCTGACAGGCTTCTGAAAGGATTTTTAAGTTATTTAAGATAGTAATAAATTTTCATAATATATATTGCTAATGCTGATTGACACATGCTAACTTGTGAGCATTTCTGAGTGGATTCTGAAGTCATTTTCATAAATATTAAAAAAACTAACCTGACAGGATTTCTGAAGGGATTTACAGTCATAGTCATAAACATTTACAGATAATGCTAGCCAGCTAACTGATAATGCTAGCCAGCTAACTGAGCTAACTTGACAGATTTCTGAGAGGATTTCTAATTCATATTGTTCACAATATCTTATAATGTTGCTTGAAATATGTTAACTTGACAGAAATTCCGAGAGACTGTAAAGTCATTTTCAGAAATGTTCAGAATCTTATCCAGATGGCTAAAATAGGCTAACCTGACAGGATTTATGACAGGATTCCTAAATGTTCACAACATGCTGCTAATGCTAGGTAGCCGCTTAACATATGCTTAACAAGATTTCTGAGATGTCATATTCCTAAAATATTGACTGAAAAATTGACAGAAATAACTGACATAAACTATCCTGACATACCTCTGAGAAGAATTAAAGTCATATTTATTAATGGTTACAATCTTATCCAGATAGCTAACATAGCCTATTGCGACAGGATTTCTGAGCGGATTTAAAGTCATGTTTATAATTTTTGTCCATTGTTCAATTAAAATGCTAGCCAGGTAGCTAATATTAACTAACCTGACAGGATTATGACAGGATTTTAAAGTCAGACACATTTACTGCTAGTGCTATGCAGCTACGTATCGTATGCTAAAGTGCCAGGATTTCTGAGAGGATTTAAAGTCATATTCATAAATGTTCACAATGTTCATAGACACTGTTAGCTAGCTAAAAGATATATAAGCTAACCTGACATATTTCTGAGAGGATTTTTAATTCATCTTAATAAATGTTCACAATCCTTACTGCTAACACTAGCTTGTTAGCTGATATGAGCAAAGGTGACAGCTATATCTAACCGAATCTCCTGTTGTCACACATAAAGAGGAAAGATTATGGAAGTATGACAACTGAATTGTTGAATGAAATGACACAACTGGATCACAGCCTTCCCGTTTATCATCATTTTACAGACGGCCAAATGAAATTACACACTGCATGAATCTTTCCGTGGGGAACTCTTCGGATAGTAGCATGACCACAAAATCCAATCAAGCTGGAATTACCATTCTCTCTCTCTCTCTCTCTCTCTCTCTCTCTGCATGTTTGCAAACAGTAGATTCGTTCAAAATGGATAGGTTAAGGGGATTATCCACTCTCTGTAGAGTAGCTGAATGAGAGGATGCATCCCAGCGCAGTGTGTGTGTGTGTGTGTGTGTGTGTGTGTGAGAGAGAGAGAGAGAGAGAGAGAGAGAAAGAGAGAGAGAGAGAGATTTGGAGTGTTCCAGCTTCCTCCCATAGGGTTTAGGTGACAGCGCCTGGCTTTAGCGTGTCACATTTGTCACAGCGGTTATAACGACACCGGGTTAACCTCCACCACGACCACTCGAACAGAAATGACAAACTGCTCCGGCTGTCACTTCCTCAATAAAACGTTCGATAACGAGGAAATGGATGATGGAACTGATCTGCGAACCTTACAATGCACAAAAGGGGAAGAAAAAAAAAAAAGAAACGTGAATTAGCTAGGCGGCTTCATTATTTCTTTGGCTTGGATCGTTTAAAACATTAGTGCTTTTCCGGTGGGGTCAAATAGAGGTTAAGCCGAGGGCATGAATCATATTCTAAAACATCTGAACTTATGCACTGATAACTTTCTTTTAAACTAAAGAGTTATTTCAATATAGACAGAGAGCCATCCCAAGGCTTTTAATAGGACATGGCGGTGAATCCACAATGATCTCTGATCTGTGACGCTGATGAGAACTGACACTGGCACAAGCTCACAATGGGGGTGTAATAGGGGAATTAGAAATGAATGATCCCTCCGGTATGTAAATGGCAATTAAAGGACGACCAGTGCTCCAGGCTGTCTTCCTTTAACTCTTCTTTTTTGTTTAGATAGCGCTTCAGTTCACTGGCATATCCGTAGCTGACCTCTCTCTCTCTCTCTCTCTCTCTCTCTCTCTCTCTCTGTGTATTTGTGCAAAAAAAAAAATCCACAGTCCCATGGACCAGATCAAATCAATTCCGCATAATGGCTGAGGTGATCATTACGTGCTGCTTTTGTTTGCGAGGGTGAAGAGTGATTTTGACTGGCTGTCGGAGTTTTGCAGTGTGTAAATGGGAGGCATCAGCAAGTCCACGTATGAAGGATTTTCACGTATTTGTATGGTCTATGTCAAATAGGTCTATGACAAATATACGCTGAATTAGTAAAATTAGTAAGCTGCTATTTTTAAAAACACCTGCCAAATAAGTAAAGAATAAAACGTTTAGGGGAATGCTATTATATTAATACTATCAAAAATAAGGTAGTGTAATATGGCCTGAAGCAAAGCATTTTATTCCTATTATACCACAGCAATTTTCCAATGCTAACACTGTTTTAGCTACACACTTTAGCACTGAATGTGAAGGTCTAACCACGTTCTAACCACAATATCTCTGAATTTATATCTTAGCTACTGTAGAAAAAGGAGCTGACTAAATTAACTCTCCTACCTAGCTAGACTACAATTTCAAGGCTAAAATAGCTAACTGAGAATGTTCTTAGCTAGCTAATACCTTTACATGTTAGCAAGTTAGTGGTTGATCTAGATAACTAGCTAGCTTCTGAATGCACTTTTTACATTTTCATTTTCCTTGTATTATTTGTATGCGTCCGTCTTTAGACTGCTATTTATTACAGAACGACACATTGTATCTTTTATCCATTTAGAGTTAAATTAATGCACATAATGTTGTGGAACATCATCTACATTATATACGCTATAAGCAGTCGTTCCCTCAACTCAGCAGCCTCTGTTTTTTCTCTCTCTTGAAATTAAGAAGACAAAAAGAAATGCCGCTTGTCATGTTACCAGCTAGTCATGTAAACAAGAAAAGCGATGACACTGGAGACTCCATCGAAAAGTGCTATAGAAACATCGTTTCCACACAGAAAATGTTGCTATATCTACAGTTTTACACATTTTTTAATTAGTTTACATCTCGCGTGATGCATTCACCATACAAGTCCCCGTATAAGCTGTTACTAAAGAAATGATAACGTATAAGAATGAGTGCATTAATATAAACTTGGTGATTTGCCTCATAGCCAAACTGACCAATCAGTATTGAGAATCCAGCAGCGCTGTGGATTTGTGTGGTACAAATGAAAGTAATGTAATGTAAAGGATTTACAACAAACAAATTGATAAAATCTTGGGAAGAGAAATCCAGGTGAAAGGCAACAAAGCACAGTTTCCTGGCCTCCACACTTGATTCATGATATGTCTGATGTTTAGCTGACAGCTCTGAATCGCGTGGTAAACCACTGTACTGTGCATTACTGCGGTTCCTCATGCTTGGCCTTTGACATCTCTTGTTTAAGAACTCGATCACTACGGATTGAATTTGGACCCATCAATCACACACACTGTGCTAGCTCCTGTACTGTTCAGCACTTTGGTGTGAACCATCAGCCTCGGTCCTCAGCGACGGTAACGCTGTGTTGTGCTGGAGCATGATTTCCTGTCATCTGATGAAGGATGCCGCAATCAGCATTCGATTTACATCAGAATTCCTGCGGTGTCCAACTAGGGTGTGTTTTTCGGACCAAAAGCGTTGACGTGTGAGAAGTGAATAACAGTAATTTTGCTAAGAAATAGTAGGGTACTAGATAATTATTCAAAAAGTGTTAGGTGTCACATTCAGATAAATACGTTTTGACAGACCTACACACTGTTTATTGCAGCCTAATAACCAAGACGGAGATTCAAATAACACAAACACAGCGAGCGTAAAAATAAAAAAAAGAAGAAGAAGCAGCATGGAACTAAATCATACGTGCCAGAGATTAGACCTACATCCTATAGGCTATGCTCGATATAATGAAGACAAACTGTGGAAATAAACTCACTCAAGAAAAATGACTGGGTTGATAAACAAAGAAGCAGCGCTAATCTTGTTTCAGCGAGCTAGCACAGAAGCAACGGGGGGAAAAAAAAACGTCATCTAGGCTACACTCTGATTTCCAGCTTCAAATAAGGCTGAGCTAAACATCAACAGTCCTCCTTCAATGACATCTATAGACTCGAACCTGAAGCCAGTGAAGTGTCACTGCTGTCAGTGAGCTAATATATATTAATACAGAAATTATTAAACATAATGGTAAAGCTTCATATTTCTCTTCATTATTTAATATGTTAATTAGTATGAACCAACAATAATTTCAGTGTTAATACACCATCAGTAACATTAACTAAGTAACGAATACTTGTATTAATTGATATTTTTAAATAGTAAACCAAATAAACACCTGCATTAACCAAATTACATACAATTTGACCAACATGAACATCATCTTACAGTAATGAACGATAATGAGCTTGCTGTTGTTAACAAATTCAGAACTGAGGCTGAAAAGCAGTTTTTAATATTTACATCTGGACATCAGAGTTCAGTAAGTTTGAATAATTTACAGGATTTATTTTTGGTCTTGAACTGAATGAACATTAGTCAGTGCAGGTGAATATCCTTAAGATTTAAACAAAAGTCAATTAATATGTGTTAATTTGTTACTTTGTTAACACTGAATACAGTTTATTAAAGTTTTACATCGGTATAAAATCTCTTAATTATGCCACAGTGTTGTTGAATTGTGTCTACCTCGCTAATTTCTATTAGCTACCGAATTTAGCATTGGAATGTAAACTGGACGTGAAGCTCTAACCCCATTGTAACAACAATACTTCTGAATTACTATCTTAGCTTGTGTAGCAAATGTTGCTGACTAAATTAGCTCTACTACCTAGCTAGCTAAACAGGCTACAATTTCAAGGCTATAGTACCTAGCTGAGAACTTGAATGTTCTTAGCTAGCTAAAACCTTCATACGTTAGCAAGTTAGTGGTTGAGCTAGATAACTAGCTAGCTTCTGAATTTACTTTACTTATTTTTTTTCCATAATCTTTAGACTGTTGTGTTTGAACGTGTAAGCGTTAAATGTAGTGCTGGAGGATCAATTTTTACATCATCATTTGGACGTTCAGTGTTATTACAAGTTCACAAAGCAGAAATTGGGTCTACTTGCAGGTTCCCGAGGATCGGATTAGACAACTTCATAGTACTTCATCTGCACCAGAAAAAAAGCCAGTTTTCCATCTTGTGATTATTTTTTTTTGTATTGAAGAAATGCATGCAGAATGTCAGTACCTTCAAGGGGATCTCCAAAACCGAAGCGTGACTGTGACTGTAGTCTGAGGCTACATGCTAATGAAGACACGCTAAGCCGTTCCACAAGGCTAGTAGACCTTACCAACAACTCTCCTTTTTTTAATTAGACCCTCAGAATATAGACTGTTTCCATAAAGCAGAAAGTATCTCAGCTTTACATGCATCGTTGCTTCTTCTTAGTTTTTATCCTGTTTTCTAGAATTGAATCCAAAAACCTCTTAAATAATTCTATTTATTGATTCAAGGACTGGAACGGCATGCTGGTCGATTAAGTGAGGAATAAAAGACTTCGGGGCGTGCTGTTATTGGAAAATAATCCATGACGCTGTGGTCTGAGTTACTGGTACCACCCTGAATGGATTATTTGCCTAAAATAGCACATCCTGAAGTGTTTTATTCCTCTTATACCAACAAATATTATGATTTTTAATTTATTAATGAATGAAACATCATACATACAACATCATGTTTTTTATCAATTTATAGTTACATTTAATGTTATAAACAATCAGTCCCTCACTGATTCAAGTTACCAAGAAAACCGTAAAGTACACAATAATCTGTCCTGGAGACTTTTCCAAGGCCGAAAACTTACTGACTGATGTGCTGATATTGGAGACTCCTTCCATAAATGTTAAATAAATACGTCCTCACAGAAAACTTCACATATCAATGCATATACATTTATTTGTATTTTTATTAGTAGGTTTAGATCACGTCGAGTGTTCGCTGTACAAGTCCCAGTGAATGAACTGTTACTATAGAAACAATAATGTACTAGAGGTATAATGTGAATTATAGCCATGACTGCTGTGAGAGCTGTAGAAAATTAATCAACACTGCAGCAATATATCTGATACCTCTGAGAGTGACATGAACTCCGATATTAATCATATCACACCGATGTTCCATGTCACTTTAAACATGCTACTTAACTATATCATTCATCTACATGTTCTACAATAGCCAGCATGTTCATTAATTCATCTTGGGCTTTAATCGAAGAGATATATGACACTCGTTTATTATTTCGTCCGATCTGTATCCTATTAGTGAAATGTAACTAGCGCTAATTAGGACTTGAATGCGAACACTTTGGAAATGACTGACTGTAATTAAACTGTCAGAGGAATAAAAAATGAACACGTTTGGCAGTTATGATGGATGATGGGGGTCAGGATCATTATCATGATCCGCCACAGATGGGACAGTGTGTGAGTGTGTGTGTGTGTGTGTGAGAGAGAGAGAGAGAGAGAGAGAATAAAAGCACATATGCTCATATGAGAAATAAACAGCTTTTTGACTGTCAAGCATTTTGCTTTTTATTAGCATAATAAAATGACAGAATTTGAAATTATTTTTCATGTCACTGTGAGATACATTCAGTCTGCACTCGCCATTTCTTAGCGTTGTATGTTTAACCCTGATGCAGATCTTTCAGCCGTCCAAACTGTCTCAACCTCCTATCTGATCCTGTCTTGCCAGGTTGCCAAGGTAACCATGTCAAGTGATTGAGGTCAGGGGTCAAACTGACCAATAGCGAGTAAATTACATTTCGCCAAGTGATTCCCCCTGAGCTGCCATAGAAATGGAACACTGGCCGCTGGCAGATAGGTCCTGTCATTCCAGGTTTAAAAAGGAAGATGAACAGGTACGTAAAAAAAAATCATTATGAATACATGTGCATTTCTTCCAAAAAACTGAAATAATAATCTTTTTGGTTAACATTAGAAAATATGATACTAAGGCACAATATGCACTCTCATATGTATTTAAGTAAGCTCAAGAAAAAAACATTAACTAAGTTCCTTAAACCAGAATGCCCAGAAGATTCAACTACGGTGGCCTGTAAGTATAAAACACATTAACAAACCAAAAACACAGCAGCAAATAAAAAAACACAACAATTTGAACTCAAAAACAGATTAACATTAACGCAACACAGAAAGGGGAGGTCCTTATTGAACGTCACATGCTCGTTGCTGATTGGACACAACATATGACTATCACAAGGACATAATTGCACATAATTGTCTGTTATAATTGCACATAATTGTAGTTAGTCAAGTGAAAACAAGTTACTATGAGGATTATTTCTGAATTCACTGTTTCTTAATTTCATTATTTCTGAATGTCCTGTCATGTTTCCGAATTCGTTGTCATGTTTTCGAATTTACAGTTGTGTTTCTGAATTTACAGTTGTGTTTCTGAATTTACAGTTGTGTTTTTGGTTTTGCTGTCGTGTTTCTGAATATGCTGTTGTATTTTGTGTTTTGCTGTTGTATGTTTGTTTTTTTGCGGTCTACTTTTGGGTTTGTTGTTGTTGTCTTTTGTTTTACTGTCCTGTTTCTGAATTTGCTGTTGTGTTTCAGGTTGCCTTGTTCTTTTTGGTTGTGTTTTCTGATTTGCTGTGGCATTTTGGGTTTTATTAATCTGTTTTGCACCTACAGGCCACCGTATTCAACCCCTAAAGTCTGTCCTTTTCATGCCCCTCTGTTCACCTCCATCTAAACCCATGCTTGTTTGTCCTGCAATCACGCACTCCCACACAAAAAGATTGTGATTTATTGATGATTGTGTTCAAGAGACTCGGAGCAAACGGGAAAAAAGACAGCGAGAAATCCATTGCAAATTGAATTGCCTTTGTTTGAATCACCCGGCTCCAAAAATACAAATACTATCATAGAGCCCATAAATGACATTGGCGCAATAATCTACAGCGACCTGTCCTGCTTGCTGATAAGCCATCACTAAGAGGGAAACGGATCGATACTAACTATTCATTTCTGAAATTATCTCCACATTGATCCGGGGACAAGTGCCAGCGAGGCAGGGGCACATCGGCTTTAATACAATAATTATATAAAGGGTTACAAGCTCATCCTCCCGACCAATAAAGCCTGTCAGCGAGATCGGGCCGTGCCGCAATCCCATAATCCATCAGCACACTGCCCTTTGACCCCCGCGGGCTTGCCGGCTTTTCATGAGGCCTCCATAAAAGTCGCTTAGGAAAAAGGACACAATGGCTGAGATACACTTGAGAAGAAATAAGCAGGAATAACAGATCCGGGATTTTGATACCTTACAGAAAAAAAGGCTGAGCTAAAGCCAATGCCACATGATACCGCTGCCTGAGATCACAGCAATGAACAGAAAAATACATTTTAGTGGCCAGTGCGACTAAAAGTCCTCATGAAAGATATACAAAAATATAAGATATATAAAGCATACAAGAATATTACGTAAAAGAATATGGAATATTCTACTATTTATAAATATGTATTTTTAGTATAAATATCTGAGATATATAAAAATATAAGTAGCATCAAAATGGAAGAATGTTATATAAAAGTATAGAAAAAAGTAAAAATAATATTAAGTAGAAATAAATAAATGCATTTTTTGTTTGATAGTTTTACTTTTGGTTTGATATTTTTATTGATTTTTTTATATTTATTTATTTTGTGAAATCAGATTTGTGATAGATAGATAGATAGATAGATGACTATCTATAAATAAACACTATTATTTAAATGTATCAAATTGATTTTATTATTTTTATAATGATACAATGATTCTATTATATTTTTCATGACAAATGTATAAATAATAAGCAAACACGTCCGAGGACAAATTGTAATTGCTGTTCTTAGATTAATTTTGCATGATCATATGACTTTTGAAGAAATTTTCTTGATTCTTTTGATTTGATGGCTATAAAGCAACAGCAAAAGCAAACAACTCCTTCATCACTTTTCCTACATTTAACTTCCTGTATTTCTGTCATGTGGTACAGCTTAAGCAATCAGAATATAGCATGTAGAATTTTTAAAATTTGGATGAATTTAATAAAGAATTGAAACAATGAACAATTCCTATGAAAATAATAACATTTGTGAATAGGCAAATAAGCAACTTAACTTTTTTTTTTTTTTTTTACATGAATAATGATCTACTGAGAGAAACCGGTGAAGGATGCACATTACTGAAGACCAGTGTAGGGTCATGTGGCTTGTGACGTACACCAGCACACACACCAGGAACACACATGCCACATACAGTCACACGTGGCGGAGTCAGAGCAGGTAATGACTCGGGTCTTTTCAAATTTATGCCAAAGAACCTTGTCCCTGGTTATCTTAATAGACTAATTGATCTGCTATTGAGGAGGCACTTTTCTCTCTGCATCAGCGAGACAGACAGGCTCCAATCGCACAGCTGCATGTTATCAAACTGGGAAGTCAATTACAAAAGAGAGAGAGAGAGAGAGAGAGAGAGAGGCTCCATGTTGCCTCTAGACCAGGACGGTCCCGAGGAGATCATCCAGACAGTCTGGAGTCTCTGACAGGAGGAACTTCATCCCTCTCATCCTGCTGTACCCTTCAGCTGAGGGT
Organism: Pangasianodon hypophthalmus; assembly: GCF_027358585.1. NCBI lineage: Eukaryota > Metazoa > Chordata > Actinopteri > Siluriformes > Pangasiidae > Pangasianodon > Pangasianodon hypophthalmus. Next base: position 3,172,293 of record NC_069730.1, on the reverse strand, counting down.
CAACGTGTCCCTTCTGAATGCGTACTTTTAACATAAACATTCATGGATAAAGAATGTTTTGCAAGCATTGTTTGGATTTTTTTGAATGCAGACTAAATAAGTCTGACTAGCCATCTTACTAGCAAAAAAATACCTGATGAAGTCTGATGAGATTCATGGTGCCATTTTCAGCTTCAGTTGTTCTTCGCAGCCCGAATACTCTTTCATCTCTTTCGGCTTTTTCGTGAAAATTTTATTTGAGTAGACCGTAAAAGAATACGATGAGATTCACGCCGTTTTTTTTTTTAATTGCTTTTTCTTGAGTGCATATTCTTTTCCACTCTCTTCGCAGACCGAATACACCACTCTTTCGCCTTTTTAGTGAAAAATTTATTCGAGGCTGTTGACTAGACCATAAAGAAGCCGGCTCTCTTCACATATCTGTTATCTCCTCTCCCCTTTTTTTGTAAGGACCGAAGATTGCCACTAATGCGTATTCTAAATGCGGCTGTAATTGCATTAGAGATCATTTCGGATATTGTGGCTAAATGGCTCTTTGCGCAAGAGGACGTAATAAATATTGAAAGGACGCGGCGCGGCCCCGATCGCGCACTATTTTACTTAATTGCTTGCGACTCAGTGACAATAGCGAGCCACTGGACTGTGTCAGACGAGAATCTGAGCGCCAGAGAAACACGGGATGTATCTATTATCTGAGCTGAGTTGAGGTCGACGACCTATGACAGGCGTGGGAGGTGGGAACATTAGAAATCATGTGCAATTTAATCTTTACACAAATAAACAGGTGGGGGAGGGGGTGTTGGGAGAGAGATGGCCGGCAGCATCTCGGACACATCCGTCCCTGAAGGAAGCGATTTATTTATTTATTTTTTTTTTTGCTTGAGCCAGTCAAAGGCGTCGCTGTGGCCTTTTTCCCACTCAAACCGCTGACACTTGTATTAATGGCATTTCAGCCCCAGGACTGTAGATGCCGAAAAGTGATTGTGGAGTGCAGCTGGGTCTCTCTCTTCTCTCTTACACATACACTTCTCTCCCTTTCTCACACCCTTGTGGTGTCTCTTTGTGTTTCGCTCTCTCTCTATCTCTCTCGCTATGTGTTCCCTCGCTTTTATTCCATTCCCCTCTTCTCTCGTCTAGTCACTCCTGGTCAGTGTCAGTACTTGAAAACTATTGTGCTCACAGAGACGGTGTCATCGCTGGTGGAATGAAGCGTCCTCCAGTGCTTGATTGCAAACATGGCACACACCCCGAGTGTCTGTGTTTCGTCCGTGCTGTAGAACATCACCACTGTCCTCGGATGATTGGGCTAAACTGTGAAATTTCACTACATAAGCAGAGAAATGTGGCTTTATACTGTATGTATTAAAATTACAGTGAAGCTCGGATCATTGATTCAGATGTTGTCTTAGCATTCATTCTGTCTTTTGAGGTCTTGAGATCAACTTTTGAGACTTTGTACATTGTCCACATGTGTGAATGCTCTGAATTAACAACCAGAGCAAACAGAAATCTAAAAAAAAATACACAACATTAATTCATTTGTCAGTAACCCATTTATTCTAGATACAGAGTGGGCATCCCATCCATGGTTTGTTCCCGTCTCATGCCCAGTATTCCAGGGAACACACTCTGGATGGGGTGCCGACTCCATCACATGGCATCATGCCTGGATCTGTTTTTTTTGTTTTTTTTGGGAGGTGGGAGGAAACCAGAGAAAACTGGAGGAAACAGAGGAAACTCAAGCAGACACAGGAAAATGTGACATGTGAAACTCCATGCAGGACGCAAGTGCGTATGCTCAGCATGTGTTTTATTAGCACAAATACAATAATCATAGTCGTAGTCCATAGCGAGAGTCAAATAACAGGCAAGCAGCATCAAACGACAAATATCCATAATGGAAAAACGAGAAAAATGGGAAACATGGAACAGAAAAACAAGCAACAGGTTAACACAATGGGTAACAGACCAGTGACAGAATGGGGGCGGAGACAGGAGCAAAACCAAAACAAAGGCACTTGTCAAAACAAGCAAAAGCACATGGGGAATGGGGAATTCTTAACAGTCTACAATAATTAATTAAATTAATTAAATGAAATTTCCAGTTCAGTCAGCCAATATAGTAATTATAATAATCACGAGATACAAATCAGATACAAATTAATGACAAAAAGTAATATAAAATTCTGAGAGAAAAACAGGCTTCCTCAAGAGTTCACTGTGCTAAATAAGGGTTCTTCCACTAAATAAGGTGTTCTATTGGAACCATATTGGATAGAAAACACAAAGAGCTCTATAGGGTTCTGGATTTTACTGTTTTAAAGCATAAGCATCGATATTGATAGATATTAGATTTTAGATTCAGACGACCAGCCGTCACTGCAGTTTCTTATAAACAGGATGCTGGTAATGACTAGACCACATGACCTCGTGTATCATTTTCATTGTGTACTACTTACTGTGTGAGATTATGGATGTAATTCCTTGGCGAGATGAAAAATAAATCATAAGCAGTGGGATTAAATCTTGCATTTAATAATATCTGGCTTTAAGACTCTGTAAGAGTAATCTGTAAGAGTCCTCCAAATATCCGATGTAAATCAGTTGGATTTTTTTTTTCTTATTTTCATGAGATTACACATTTATGACAAGAGATTTTTTTTTGGCAAAAGTCTTAGAGGTTAAAGGGAGATGTTTAAGAAGCAATTACGACAGCATTGGATTTTAATTCAATTTGATCCCCTTTAATACAGAAATGTCTGTATGGTGGAGTCCGGGCCTGATAAGAAAAAATAAACCAGAATTACAAGGTCCCTCAGAGTTAATGTATCATCATCTGCAGGGGTTAGCGCTGGAGTTATTAGAGTATTTCAGTTCATTGCATGACCTCCTGTTCCTCGGTAGATCATGAATCCTATTCATTACTCGCTCCTTCTGCGCCCTGCGCCTTTATAATATTACTCAATTTATATTCTGAAAACGGGCTCCTGGGAGGGAGATCAGCGCGGCGAAACAGCGGCCCCCCTCCATAACCCAATCACAATATTTAAAGGCCAGCAAAGAGCTTTTTAATGCACGTCGTAGATAACCATTTAAAGTGGATTGCTTTGGTTTAATATGACCTTAACAGACTTGCAGTCACATGTGAAGAATGAATAAGCTAATCTGTGAGAAGAGCGACGACCACAGAGAGAAATAATGAAATAAAAGAGAGGAAGGGTGCGAATATGAGGGAGCCGGGGCGGCAAGATGACAGGTAGCGAGAGCAGCGCAACGTGAATCAAGCACCCCGGAATGAAAGAGGACAGCCGATGAATAAAGATATAGGTTGTATTTCTTTTCAGGGTTTTTTTTTTCTTTTCTCATGGCTCACTCCTTTCACTCTATATAAAACCGATATCATGAAACAAGACAAGGGTGATAGGGATGAAATATCTGCATAACGTGACACCAGGGGAGATGTATCTCCGAGTGAGACAAAGAAAAATGTTTTCCTTTCCAGGTGAGAATGATGAATGTCAGACGGCACACAGCAGCTGGTATCAGGAATAAGGATCTTGTTGTATTAGACTCATTCACAAATCTCACTGGGGAATTATATTGATAAGTGACGCTGCTCATAAATAAAGATCAGCATTTGCAGTTTATCCAAAGTGACTTGCGAGTGAAACTTTAAAGGTGCAGTGTGTAATGTTGGAAGTGCTTCTAGACCTGTACTAATTGTATAAAGAAAAAAAAACCTGTAATTCACAATATTGTCATGCTGGATTTATTTCCTTTTTTTAGTCTTCCAATGAATAATTTTTTTTCTGGCCCAAAAATGAGCTCCGCCCACAAATGGAACAGCGCTGCATTCCACTAAATCTCATAACTCAGACTGGAAAAACCAAAGAAAATGCCCCCTTACTTGGAAAGTTGGGACAGTCAACTCAACCCCAAGCTCAGCAAGCAACATCAAATCAACATGGCTGCTCACAGCACCAGCAGTAAACAAAGCAGCACTTCTTTAATTTTAAATGAGTTATGCTGTATATACATGTATTTGCTTTAGATCAGATGAACATACAGAAATATTGGCACTCGTCACAGTTATCTAGACACTCGACACAGTTATCTGGCTAGACTGTTGCTAACAAAAGATGATCATGGACATCCGTGTTTTTTTCCCTCGTTGTAGCTCTATTTGAGCAATATTTGAATGCAAATTCGGTGTGACACAGTAAAGTGACAAATCCAAACTATTGGGTCAAATGATTTCTAAAACCAATCCCATGGCGCATGTGGTCCGACGTTTCTTCAGTTCCCCTCTCACAGCTTTAGCTCCTATCTGCAATAGTTTACTGTTTGATGCCCAAAAATGGAAGAAAAACATATATACCACCTCCCATAAATGTTTTCATTAAATGTTCATAGAGACTTACGAAGAAAAATAAAGTTTGGAAGGAAGTAGCAGAGATCACTGGTGCCTCTGGTGAGTGTACATAGCTAGTAAAGTTAGCTTGCTTTGCTAATTTGCCAAATGAAGCTAGTACAAAGCTATATATTAGCTACTACTGTTTCTCATCTAACCTAAAAAGCTGTGCATGGTCACAAGAAACTAACTACAGGTGACATAAGGGACTTGTTTCTTGCTAGTAGCATGAACGTAGCATAAGACTACTAGAGGTGTTTCAATCAAACCAGTGGTTCATTGATCAAATACAACCAAGATCTCATTGGACTGAGAGGCCAGCATCATGATTCAGCTGAACATTAATCATATTTTATTCCCGTGGCATCCTCACGTAGCCACCTCAGCAGCGTTCGAAACGTGGCACGCCGCTATATTTAGATGAACCTCGGCGTCCTTGGGATCATATCCGTAAAAATGGAATCCATAACCAAATGCATCATTTCATTTCAAACCTGGCCGGGGAAGAGCGTCTTCGGCGGATGAAATAGTGGAGCCCGTCCCTGCTTCATTATAATAAAATGCATTACGTGCGTACTCTTTTGAATTGACACACTTTGAGACTGACATACTCTGGAAAATTAACCCTGCATGTAATTTATAGAGAGCACAAATATAAACTTTCTGCTTTATTTGACGTCGCGTCCTGTTCGTCGGGAGTCTTCCACCAATCTGAATGATTGAATAGTTTTTATTTAGAGGAGAATTAAAGGCATCATAAAAAGCCCTGGTGGTCGGATACGGTGGTTCGCAGGGCCTTGACTGCTATCTGGCATCAGATTTGTCGTGTCAGAGGTCGGTCAAAAATCGTGATTAAGCATTTAGCGCTTTGTCGATGCTGCCCTTTTTAAGATTTTAATTAGTAAATGAACTGCCGTTATGGACTAATGATCAATGTAACAATAATTCTCTGTGTCTGAGGGAGAGTGAGTGAGGGTGAGGGGTGGGAGGTTGGGTGTGGGGGCTGCATGCTTCATGTTCACATGTCATAAAGACATAAAGCATGTTGACAACATGACCAGAGATTTCATTAATCCCCTGGAAAAAAAACAAGGGCCTGCTATGTAACCCACCAAGGCATTACATTATTACTTACGATTATTAAACAGATCCATTACAGACCTCGTGCTTGTTATTAAGCTAATTAATAAGTGCCTTCGATTTAAAGGGTCTCAAACGAGGTTTAGCTCACTCATTAAAGTGGTTTTGTTGTCAATCAAGGAAAGAATACTGTAATCCAAGCACTCGTATATCATATTGAATGAGGGAAAAGGGTACGAGGTCGTACTCAATAGTACAACCCAGTTTATACCACAGCACTGTTGAATTCTTGAATCTGATTGGTTAGGAGGTGTTGATTAATTTCCTATAACAGATGTGATAGTAGTGTCTGCTGAACTACAGTATCGTTTCTATACTAATTGATTTTTTTTACATGGCGTAAGCTAGTCTAAGTCTAATATCAAACAATGTTGTTATTTAACTAAAAAATGTGAAATGGTATTTTACAGTTTTCTGTAAGGAGATGCTTAATTAACATTTATGGAAGGAGTCTCCAGTGTCAGTGCTTTGTAACATCCAGTAAATTTTCCACAATGGGAACGTCTTCAGGACAGATGAGGGTTTTTTTTATGCTTTTTTTGGTTTCTTTGTAACATGAAAGCTGCTGTTTTGTCTTATTAACTTGAAAAGAGAAAAAAGGCTGGTGAGGGAACGACTGTTTGTAGCTGCTATAACACAAGTGATAACACAAACTAACTTGTTTCAAAGTGTAATATTAAAGTTGTATTCCTGCCTCAGGCTCAGTCTTCCCTGGACAGGTCCAAATTTGAAAACTGAGTTTTAAGAATACTGAACTTGGAACCCTGAAATAACAATTCTCTGTCATAGATTTCTATATAATACTTTAAGTAATGTAGAACCCTAAAGGCTAGATTTAACGTTTTATTTTTTTAAGACTGAAGTGAAGGTTAGTTTAAAAGGCAAGTCTTGAAAATAGATTATGGAAGGTCTTAAGAAAAAGCCCAAAGTCTGAAAGATTTAAAGGAACATTAAAAACAACAGATGTATCTGTATTAACATCCCAAGAGGAGTCAAAAGCAAAAGGAATGCTAAAATGTTCCCTGGTTTGGGAACTTTGCATGTGTGCAATGGCTTTGCGTGGATCCTGATTGGATGTTGGGCCAGTGAGCCAGTGCTTATTGGGATTGATATCCCCAAGCACTGCGCAGACTCTCGGTATAAATCATCAGCTAGGAGCGCGAAGTTGATGTGCAAACTCCCTGATAGAAGTTGAGCGGGCTAAATGCTGAAAACAATTATTTGGCCATTTAACACGAGTGTCTCTGTGCAAATGAGACGGGGAAGCAGGAATGGTGACAAATAACGGCGATTGCTGCCAAAACGCTGCCGTTCACACATTCCTGAGATTAGCACCATTTGTATCAGTTTAGGCACCAGAGGGCCAAAGTGTGTGATAAAAGAGATCAGAATGTGCAGCATGGAGGACTGAGGAGAAGAGATGACGCGGCTGAGGTGGAGTTTTCTCGCTGTATAGTGAGCGTCAGGGGCCAAACGTGACCCCAAAGCAACAGAATAACAGCAGCGTGATGCGCTTCCTCTCAGCAGCCCTTAAATAATGTCCGAAGGCCCAAGTTATTAACCTCTTAAAGCATACGGCGGCAAGAAGAAGAGCGCTCAACAACCTCGGTCACGGTCTGAGGATAGATAGAAGGACGGTAATAGAGGTGTACACGGGAGCGCTGCGCCTTTCCCCTACCCTGGGATGAGAGGAGGATGAAGGGAACAAATAAAGGAAGAAAAATAGCAAGTAATCAATGGCGTGATGAAGAGAGAGACGGAGTGAGAAAAGAGAGAGCAGCGAAGGAGGTAGAGGCGAAAGAGGGTGGAGGAGAGGAGGGGTGCGTGTGTTTCTCTCTCAGTTTTCCGATCGAGATCACTGTGATGTGTTTTTCAGAGGGAGCGATGGAGGATGCTGGTTCACGTAGGGTTCAGCCATTAGCCAGGCCCCGGAGCCAGCTGGGGGCCCTAAGCGGCCTGATCAGAGCGAGCCACGGCCCGCGCAGGCCCCAACGATTTTCACATCAAGGCGCCTGATGTACAGCCGCGCCAGCCGCCAATCGCTCTGCCACATCGATCCGCCCTTAAATGAGCCTTCCCCCGCTTTGTACCATGAGCAATAATTAAAAAAGCAGCGCATTGATTCGCACTAATATTATGAGAGATCAGGACGGGCACATGCCTACCAAACACACAGAGTGTTATACAGCATGCATATGGACAGCACAGGGATGGGAATGCATGGATGAATGCCTGGATGGATGGATGGATGGATGGATGTGTGAAAACATCAGTTTGCTTCATTTTTTAAAATCTATTGTATAAGATCCACTGAGATTTCTATCATTTCTATTAAAACAACTTGGTCAATACTCGAACTCTGGGTCTTGCATGTTCTGCATGGCAATTATAACACAAAGACTATGAAAAAGGTCCCCTAGGGATGGAGGGCCAGGAGAAGGGGGGTGCATTTATTTATTTGTACATTTGCATTTGCCCAAATGAACTGCATTCATAGACCAGAGGAGAGCTGGAGATTACAGTTTCCCATTACAGATGCCGTAATTCTTCTTCTCTTTTTCCGTTCTAGAGCCAAGAATAAAATCTGACGGACGGTCATGGTCAGTCATGTAAGTCATTCTAACATCTTCAAGGACTGAGATAAGTGATGAGCACCCAAGAGGAACCTATTTATCTAATTCAGACCCTTAGGATACATTATTGTAATATTTAAAAGTGTTTACAGTCCTGTGATACCTATAAAAAGTGCAATAACATTGTGATTATTCTGTGCAGTAGATCTAGATTCTCTTTTATATTTTAGGCTTCTAGAAACAGGCTCCACCCCCAGCCAAAAACTTTTCCTGAGCAGGCAACATATGAGGCATACATACTGTACTTTCAGCAGTGGAAGTGGAAAGATTGTTAGTGTTTATATTGATATTTTGTGAATAATTTTATTCATATTTTAGTTCTCTGGCTCAACAATATTTTATCACTGTAACTTACTGAGTCATTTGTGTCATGTTGTTTAATTATATAACATTTTATATCATGTGAATCTTAAATGTAAATATGAGGGAAATATACTGTAGATTATACATATACAATATACAATATACATTCCATAGTCAGAGATGTTCTGTACTCAGTGCTGCTCAATGTTTATGATTGAAATATTTCAGAAAAGCTCCATTTTCATTGCAATGCTCATGTTCATGCAGTTTTAAGGAAAAATTGAATGAATTCAGGTAAACTATAGGTATACATGCAAAAACAAATATTTTGTGAGTGTGTGTGTGTGTGTGTGTGGTATGAGGAGAAGGTGGTAAATTTATGAACATTCAGTTTTAGCTCTTTTCCTATCATTCCTGAGATTAATTTTCTCCAAAATAATATAGTTTAAAAAACCTTAGAGAATGAATTTGGCAAAAATTCAACAACATTTGTTGTCCATATTATTTTTCTGGAACTATGAGGCTAATGTTGCTCACAAGCAATGCATCTTTGAAATCCTTTCTCTAAATACATGCTCAAATCTTCATATCCTTGCTTCATAGGACATTGTTCAACTCCATAATCTCAATTTTTGCGCAAACAGTTTTATAAAATTACACATCCAAGTGCAGCAATGCTATCCTCCACCACTTCCTGCTTTGTACTACACTTAGAGCTTTCAACTTTTGGAGGAGGAGCTTAGGTTCCGGCATTCAGCTACATGGTGAAGTTTATTACACATTTATGGAAGGAGTCTCCAGTGAAAGTGCTTTGTAACTACGTTTTCAGGACAGAGAGATAAAGAGAGGTTGGCGAGGGAATGACTGTTTATAGCTGCTATAATGTAAGTGATAACTCTTGTTTCAAAGATGTTCCACAACATGACTTAACATAGACATAACATCAATTTAAAGATGTGGCGAAATTGTTGGAAAATTGCTGTGTTATAAGAGGAATAAAACACCTCGGGACATATTTACTGCTTTGCGATGCATGACATCACCTGTCGTCGATTGTTTTCCTATACCAGCATTACACAAAGTGTTTTATTTCTTACTTACAGCACAAACCAGGTTTAGATTAAAACCTTTTTCAGTGATTTAATGTTTACAGCTCAATGCAGCTGCTTTCCTGAAGTCGAAGTTGGTATCAATTGGAAAAATGACGAGTGTGCAGCGAATTATGGCGAGTTTCAAGTGCTGACATGTGCACAACACCAAACAGTTTGAAAGCAGATTTGTTTAGGTTTATATTTCATTTAAAACCATTAATATCCTTTGATCCGTTGATGGGACCAAGCAGCTTTGTTAAGTCAGTTAATAACAGAGACAGCATTTTTCTTGATCAAGCTGCTGACATTAAATAGAAGGAGACAGACTCTGAATAGTTTTTAGTTTTCAGAGTAATGTCAGCACTCACCATCACGATAACGGCTAACGAAACTTAAAGTATGTCCGTAAACTATGCAGAACAAACCCGGTTCGATTAACTTTTAACTTTTTTTTATCAAGCACATATGCGGCGGTCCGTTTTAGTGCACTTCCTCCTCCTGGTGCCTTTTGGAGTGAAAGATGTCCTCGATGTGTCATTCACTAAGAGCTGTTGCACAGATAAATTCTCATCTCTCCTCAGGCGTGAGAGCATCCCGCCGTTTGATGAATCCCTGGGCGTTCATTAGAAACGAAACTTTGGAACTAGTTGGGAGCGTGCACTCAGGAGTGCGATATCAGATCTCGTTAAAAGTGGGGGATTTGATGTTAGAGGGGGTCCTAACTCGCGGTTAACACAGCTCCAGTGGCCACTGTGTGTGTGTGTGAGACCAAGTTCCACGTAGAGTCCTTCAGATCCGACCCACGAGCGCTTTACACCCCCCTGTAATGCTCAGCATATGGACTATGAGTGTCGACAGGCATGAAATTACATCAAGGGCGTTTTTGATAACTGTCGATACTCTCTCAAAGACGCTCTGCCTTATTGACGCCTCACTCTGAGGCTTTGTGTGTGTGTGTGTGTGTGTGTGTGTGTGTGTGTGTGTGTGTGTGTGTTAAGCAGCGAGGTGGCGGTTGTCTGGGGAGCCGAGGCGCCTCTGCCTGTGCGAGCGGGATGGATATTGATATCAGTAAATTGATATTGATATGGATTTGAATTGGTATGGATCAGTGGCGTAATAAAGAACTCCTCAAACGGGACTCACTTCATCAGGGAAGTTTGTGGTTGTGATGTGTGTGATGTGATGTGTTAACCATGTGTGTGTGTGTGTTTGTGTGGGTGTGTTTGTGTTACGCTCTCCTCCCTCTGATGTGTTTTCTCTCTGTTCTATACTTAGAATAAATATAGAAATGTAAGTAGATATGGAGTACTAAAGTAATATAGAGTATTAAGTTTGAAGTATGTACTAATTTCACATATATATTTAAGTCTGATGTTTGGTATTCATATTCTTAACATTATTTTAATGTTATAACATGTTATAATATTGCTATATTTCTCTCTCATCACTTAAATACCGTACAAGTGTATTGCACAAAGAATGATTTCTATTATTCTTAGTTTTTTTCAAAACATCCCCATAAAGAAACATCTAAAAAATAGATAAATAAATATATAGAAAAATATAGGCTTAAAGAGCTTAAAGAAAACTATAACATTTCAGGAATTTAATGTGTTGCCTGCATTTTAGCCAAAACTAATATTAATATTGGCATTTGTATAATATTTTATGGACACAGTGGCATAAAAGAGATAATAGTAATATAGTAATAATAATGTAATATACTGTATGTAATAATATAATAATATAATAACATATATATGTTCATGATAGAGTAAATTCTGCTCTCGCTCTGAATTGAAGGACAAAGTGATCTGAAAGAACGGCGATGTTAAAAATCAGACCGACTAGTGTGTGTGTGTGTGTGTGTGTGTGTGTGTGAGTGAATCTGAATTACATTGAATCTGGAGTTATGTAGTGCCATCTAGTGACTACAGAAAAGTGTCCACTCGTTCCCTTCGAAAAGTTTCTCAGACACATCCATCTGTGGAACATCAGATTTCCTTATTCTCATGTTTTCGTTTTCTTCATTTCTTCCTTTGTTATACAATGTTAATAATAATGCAGTTAACTATATGTTAGTCACAAGAAAGGGTGTAACATAAAATCTGACTATATTGTGGGATAAATCTAAAAGATTTTGACATGACAAAAATCATTTTAAGATTTTGTTCATGCTTTTAATTATTCTACTTTTAAAGAGGATGAAATCAGGGAAAACTAAACTAAACTTCTGCATTAAAAAATATTCTACGGACAAAATTAATGCCATATTTAATACACAATGTAACACAACTGAATATTGTGATATTTCCAGAACCATAATATCATGTTCTTTTGTTATCATATTATTCACATAATTAGAAACAATAAAAAGTCGAATGTGATGATGATAACAACAGCAACAACAACAACAACAACAATAATAATAATAAGAAGAAGAAGAATAATAATAATAATAATAGCTTTAATTTTTAATGCATATATTTTATCAGGTTGATTCCATTATTATCTAAACAAAAGCTGTGTTCTCAAAAAAAAATCAGCTCTTTAAGAACATCTCCTTTATCTCAACGCTTATTGTACTTTATGGTGGTTCTGCCTCTGCGGTTGAACTGGAGCTCGCTTGGCAGCAGATGACTCTTCTATAATTAGGTGAGAGGGCGGTCCAGCGATGAAGAGCCGGCGAGACGAAGCCCGGCCACGTCTCAGGTCAAATATAATTGGATTAATGGTCATAAAAATTAAGAAGGGAGTCTCAATTAAAGCTTTCAGAGAAATGCGCGACATGAATTTGGAGCCTCTTAGATTGGGCCGTAAAAGGGTTCGAACGGAAATGCAATCTTAATGTTCCTCTGCCACGAGACATCAGCGTGTCGTTGACTGAGCCATGAACTCCTGATGAAGAGAAATACTTTTATTGATTCAGCGATGATGGCAGACAAAAAGCCATATCTGCGGTTTAGAGAACTGCTTCGGAAAGTACATTACGGAAAGAAAAACAACCGTCATTATTATTATTAGCGTTACTTTTAGTACAATGTTTTTGGACTAAAAAAAAAAATTACATTTCCTCATTTACAGTAAATGTATTCATTTGGTGGATGATTTTTATCCAAAGTGAATCTAAATGTACTTATTTTTAAGCATTTAATTCAATAACTATATAAGGAATAAAACATTTGATGGAGTGCTGTTGTAGGAAAATAGTCGAGACAATAATCAACAAATATTTTCCAGTAACAGCACATCCTGAAGTGTTTTATTCCTCTGACATTACAGTGATTTGCCAACAATTCCCTTTTTTATTTATTAAAGAATGACACATCATCATTTTTATCCATTTATAGTAACATTTAATCTTGTGGAACATATACAAAACAAGTTATCACTTACATTATAGCAGCCAAAACGAGTCAATCCTTCATCAACCTCTCATTTTCCTGTCATGAAGAACCCTTGAACTTCAAGGTTTCTTCAAGGGTTCTTAGTTTCCTAAACAGGTTTGACCAGGAACCCTGTTGGATTGAGAAGCTCTTTATTCTATCCAAAAACAGACAGAACAAACAGAAGAATACTTAATTTTGCTAAATATAACCTTTTTTTTTACTAAAAGGTTTGTGTAGTCATGTGTGCACTCAATTTGTGGTTCTTCAAGGTTTCTGTGGATAGTTAAGGGTTCTTAATTTCCCAAAAGGGTTCTTTAAAATGAAGTTCTTCACTCTTCCTATCTGAGGGAATCCTTAAAGGTTCTGTCTAGAATATTGCAACAGAGGGTTCAAGATAGAATCTTTTTTACTAAGACATTTATATAGTGATGGGTTACATTCATAGAAATTCAGGTTCTTCAAGGGTTCTAAAAGGATTTGACTTGTAGGTTTCATCGATTGTAAGTTTTATCGATCCCCCAGACAGGACAAACTGAAGAACATGTAAGTGTTCATAGAAATGTTAGGGTTCTTCAAGGGTTCTGTGGATAGGTAACGGTTCTTAGCTTCCTAAACAGGTTCAACTTGGTTCTCTTTATGATAGGAAAGGTTCTACGGTTCACACAGAATTCCCCTGACAGGACAAACTAAAAAAATCCTTAAAGGTTCCTCTATTATGATAGAAGCAATAGAACCTTTTTTAAGGTGGTATCGTTGTGTCTTATAGAAAAACCTTATAGGAATGAGTTCTTTATGAGTTCTCTGGATAGTTAGGTGTTTTTAGCTGCCAAAAGCGTTCTACTTGGAACTCTCCTGGGGATCGGTGATTTGTCAAGGCAAACACCACTCCTCTTTGTTCAGCAAACAGCGAGTAATTACATCTTAATTCAGACGTCACTCTGTATTTATGCATGATTTTATTTCACACGTTTAATTTCAGGGTCTCTGAGGACGTGACTCTGTCAGCCAGCTCACGTGAACAATGTACATCTTGGCAAAGCAAACATTTTGGGGTTCTGGCCCACTGCCTGATTCTTACAGGATAGTGTTCTGTGTGTGTGTGTGTGTGTGTGTGTACGTGTACGTGTACATGTGTGTTCGATTAAAAACTGGACTGTAGCTGAGTTTTTTTGCTTCATTTCCTGCCTCCATTTCCTTATCAACAAATATTAACCTGCTTTCCTGGATCACGTCATATTTGTTCAAAGTCAACAACCTTTTAACAAACTCAAAGCAAAAAGATGTTTGTTTGTCTTCCTCGTCACTACACACACACCGTCCAGTGGCGTGGACAAACCCGCATCCCCATAACGCCGACACAGCACCCACCTCCACCCCCAGAACACCACACCACACCCCCCACACACCCCCACCTCCGCACCCGGAGCCAGTCTTTCATCTCGTTAGCCGCCGCTCTGAGCTGACGTCACTCTGAATGGGATCATTACGAGCAAATCGCTCTTTCCTGTGTCACCATACTGAAGCGTTTTAACCCAAAGATCAACAGCATGAGAACATAAATAAGCGTATATGGCTTCTTCCTGTCACACATTCTTTCTCACATAATCACAGCTCCACAAATTGTCCAGGTTTGATTTCCAGATTTGGTTGAAATTTTAGGGAAAAATTACAAAAATGTTTTGAAAAGAATTCAAGAATTCAATAACATTCTTGGAAAACTGGGTTGTTCCTGGGTTCTTCACTGGGTTCTTTGGATGGTTAAATGTTTTTAACTTCCTAAAAAAGGATCAGCACTATGTTGTATGGTTCTACACAAAACCTTTAAGGGTTCCTCAAGAGGAAAAACCAAGAAAGGGTTCTTGGTTCAACCTGTTTTTCTAAAAGTGTGTTTTCTGCATTTATAAATCACACAGTAGATTGACATACACTCTTAGAGAAAGGTTCCACAAGGGTTCTTTGGATGGTTAAAGGTCCTGGCTTTCAACTTGTAATCCTCATTGACAGGAACCTTCTATGTGGAACTTTTAATGGTTCTCCCAGACAGGACAAGCAGAAGAATTCAGGTTCTTCAAGGGTTCTAAAAGGATTTGACTTGTAGGTTTCTACACAAAAATTTTATCGATCCCCCAGACAGGACAAACTGAAGAACATGTAAGTGTTCATAGAAATGTTAGGGTTCTTCAAGGGTTCTGTGGATAGGTAATGGTTCTTAGCTTCCTAAACAGGTTCAACTTGGTTCTCTTTATGATAGGAAAGGTTCTACGGTTCACACAGAACCTTGAAGGATTCCCCTGACCGGACAAACTAAAAAAACCCTTAAAGGTTCCTCTATTATGATAGAAGCAATAGAACCTTTTTTAAGGTGGTATCGTTGTGTCTTATAGAAAAACCTTATAGGAATGAGTTCTTTATGAATTCTCTGGAAGGTTAGGTTAGAAGAATCCTTATTAATGCTAGATAGAATATATTTTTAATAAGAAATTTGGGGTTCTTCAAGATTTCTTAGCTTCTTAAAAGGGTTGGATTTAGGGGGGGGACACAGTTAAGGGTTCAGGGCTTTTTAAAAATGTTCTGCTTGGAACCCTTTAAAGGTTTCACAGAGGAACACCAGAAGAACCCTTAAGGTTTCTATATTTGACTGTTTTTCCAAAAGTATATATTTTGCATCTATAGATAAAGCACATGCTAGATTTAGGTAACCTCTTACACAAAGAGGTACCTCAGTGGTTCTTTGGATGGTTAAGGGTTCTTAGCTTTCCAAAGAGGTTCTCTTTGTACTCTGTTCTGTTTTAAGCATTTCCCCAGAATGGACAAACCGAAGAACCCTTCAGTATGGTAGATTCTTTTTTTGCTAAGAAGTTAGTATAGTCATGTGTAACACTCATAGAAAAAATAGTTATGGGTTCTTAACTTCCAAAAAAGGTTCCCTTAGGAACTAAGGAACCTTTAAGAGTTCTAGATTTAACCTGCTTTTCTAAGAGTATATATTTTGCATCTAAAGATAAAACACATGCTAGCTTAAAAAAAAAAGATTTCTCAAGGGTGCTTTGGATTGTTAAGGGTTCTGAGGTTTACCAAAAGGTTCTATTTAGAACATTCTCAGAAAACCCTTCTGTGTAGAACCTTTAAGGCTTCTATCAGTCATGACAAACTGGAAAACCCTTTACAGTGCTACATAGAGCTAAGATGTTTGTATAAACATGTGTTGTGAAAAAAACTTGTTAAAAACATTTTAAGGGTTCTTTGGATAGTTACGTGTTTTTAGCTTCCTTAAATGATTCTTCTTGGAACTCGTCCTAACATGGAGTGCCACAAAAGTTCTAGGAACAATTTATTGATTGCTAAAGCACCATTTCCTTTGGTTTTCCCACAAAAAATTGGAATAACCACAAAGTTCCTTCAACATTTTTTGTGTATATGAGTGATATGGAGTGTGTGTGTGTGTGTGTGTGTGTGTGTGTGAGAGAGAGAGAGTTCTACGCTCGTTTATGAACGGTCTTGCGTCAATTTCTGCTTAGACTCAAGATCTGCTGAATAAACAAACATTTATGAAGCTCTTGAGAAGCGACGTAACTGCTGAACTCTGGTGAAAAGGTTTCAATAGCCACACACACACACACACACACACACACACATTTGTCCACACACACACACACACACACACGTTTGTCCACGCACCCACCCGCCCCCACACACACACACACAAACACACGCATGTTTGTCTTACTATCCTACTTGGGACCTTCCACTGATATAACTATTAATGCTAATTAATCCTATGCTACACCTAAAGCAGTTTTCCTTGTGGGGACCAACCACAAGGTCAAACCTGTTCAACTATTCCTATCCTTGTGGGGACACTTGGTCCTCAGCAGGGTACAAAAACATGCCCACACACACACACACACATACACACACACACACACAGAGTGCGGCACAGGCTGTACTTTTCAGATATCAGCCGTTATCCACATCTCGCATCGGTCCCCAGGCGCTATGCTAACAGCCTCCTCTACAAGCCAATTTACAAGGATCTGGTCATGTTTACATTAGCCCTCTCGCCGTGCATGAAAAGAGCAGGGCCGCGCCGCTGCATAGAAATGAGCAAATATGAATAATTCAGCCTTCTTCTTCCCCCCCCGCGTCCTCCTCCTGATGGCCATTAACACGTTTCCCTTGAATAAAGTGATAATAGGTTATCATCTGTGAAATGGAAATTGCATAACAGAGACACTGAGAGAGAACAAGAGAGAGAGAGAGAGAGAGAGAGAGAGCGTCTCTGGTTACACCAGAGGAAATTAATTTCACAGCACATCTGCTCGGCGAAAGCCCCGACTCCCGCATGCTAAGTATGAGAAAATGTAGTCGTTCAGCTCCGCTAGCTTTCTAATTAGATTAGCATGCCTGGGATCCTTTAGTCTAGTCAAAAGAATTAGTGTTCCCTATTACAGACGCCTAATATTTATAATAATGAAATGACTGATCCAATTAGAGGGGAAGTTAAAAATGCATCGTCGCATTATTATATTAATCAGACGCCAGCGCTGAACTCAGCACATTAGCGCAGGGCGCTAACTCCTGGCCTTGAGACAGACGGCTCTCGTTGTTCTTTTTTTCTTCAAGCTATCTCTGAGAGGGAAGTGAATAAAATGAATGAATAACACTCAGTGATAAAATCCGGAACATTCGTTAGCTAAATCCCTGCAGGTTACGGAGTTATGATTTGTTCCTAAAGAAAGACGGACGAACGCTGTACGAAGTAAATAAGTGCAGCTAAGCACGCTCCTCTCAATCATCCTCTCTTTTGTGTTACTTTTTGTTTAGTTGTTTACCGCCGGACAGCTGTAAATGATAAGCAGTGATGAGGCTGTATCTGAAATAGGGATCAGTGTTCCCCAGGTGCGCAGCCATGAGAGCACTGAGGGACTCTGGGAAGGCCAGCTCAGTCACTGAGTGCTTGAGTACTCACCAAGAACTTATTTCTCAGAATAAATGGAACAAACTACACAACAATTTGACTTCATGAGAACCGGGAGTATATGTATTGTGCAAGAAAAAAACACTTGGGGGTGTGCCGTTACAGGAAAATTTTCAACGGTGGTTTGGCGTAATTACAGGGTAGCTACTAAAACCAATTTTTCTGCGCATACCAGAACGTCTCTAAATGGTGTATTGCTCTTTTTAGACAGCAACTCACCAACGATTTCAGATGTTATTTTATTAATGAACAACACATCATGATTTTTATCCAGTTATAGTTACATTTAATTTCAGCGAAACAAGTTAGTTCCTGTTATCACTTACATTATAGCAGCTATAAACAGTAGTTCCCTCACTATCAACTCTCAACTTTCTCTGTCTCTGTCTCTGTCTCTCTCTCTCTCTCTCTCTCTCTCTGTCTCAAAGTTCTATCCTGTCCTCAGGTTACTGTCTGTGTGGTGTTTCACATGTTCTGTCCCTGTCCTTCCAGGATTCCTCTGGGTTCTCTGGTTTCCTTCCACGTCTCCAAAAGGTGTAATGGCTATGCTAAATTGTTCCTAGGTGTGAATGAGTGTGTGAATGTGTTTGTGCATAGCGCTGTTCTGTCCTATCCAGGGTGTATTCCCATCTCGCGTCCAGTCTTCCTGGGATAGACTCCTCCATGACCTTGAACAGGATAAAGTTCCCCTTTCAGCATGCGCTACATTCCCAGACATACTGCATGTTTTGTTCCTAGTACACTGTGCTTCTGTTTATGTTTTGCCATGTGCCTTTGTTTTGGTCCTGTCTCCGCCCCTGTCATGTAATTGGTCTGTTACTCATTGTGGTCACCTGTTTTGTATTAGCCCTTGGTTATTTTGTCTATTTATAACCTGTTGTGTCTTTGTTCCATGCAAAGTCTCATGTTTCCGATTGTTTGTGATTTGTGACAAATCGATGTCCGCACGTTATTAGTGAATAAACGAATGATGCTGAAATACTTCGCAGGGTCCGTATTCGAATTAGCATTCGTACACTATTTAAACCTAAAAGTGCCGTTTTCAGTGGCAGAAAGGTCAGAAGTCATTCTATCTGACATCACGAATTGTTTCTCTCTGATACTAAAGCACTACTTCCTGATTTAAAATCGATTCATATGTTGGTATTTACTCCGGGATTTACAATGACAGCTAAATATTTACGCAGGTTAAGCAGACAGACATCGCAATGTCAAACCGTGTCTGAATCAAGAGCTTTGAGATGCTGGACTCGTCCTTAGAGCAGCTTGTTGCTAGTGTGCTTGCGAGATGATGTGTGCAGCTCGGTCGGGTTTATTGTATACATGTGATCATATGTATGATTTGAATACAATCAACAGGGACGTCTTAAAGACATGTATCAAACCATCTGCTTGGCTGTAAAAATAAATCATACTTGCAGGTTTTTTAAATCAATTCCCATATCAGCCGAACCTTCCCAGGATAAGAAGAGTTCCTTCCTGGGGGGTTTCTATCAACAAGAGACGTTATTGCTTTAAAGTAATAAATCATAACTGCTCTGTTCCTACACATTTCTAGATAGAAGAGTTAGTGATCAAATCCATTTCGGTTTCTGTACACAAGCCCCTGTGCACAAAGCAAACACTGTGAGTATCCAGACACACTAACGTGAAGGTACTGTAGATGGACTCTCACACACAGGGAGATTCAGACTGTGAGGAGTTCTTTAAGTGCTCGTCATGTCCTTGAGGAAGAAGCGTAAAATGCAGTCGTTCACGCAAAATACAATTCATTTTTAAGCAGAGCAGCTGTCAATAGAAATATAAAATTAAGGCCAATGATGGGAGTAAATATGCAGCTTCAAGGCAAAAATGATAAGTATATACTGTAATTATAAATAATTATAAATAAGGAATATAGACTCAATAAAACCAGGGTAGGAAAGGAAATATTGCAAAAATGAAAATGGTCATGCAATTTGTAAAATCACATGATTTCCACATAAATAGATTAAAACAATGTGTGTAATTGTTGATATGGTGAGGTTTTTTTTTGTAAGAGGTGTTTCAGTATTTATGGAAGGAGTCTCCAGTGTCAGCGCTTTGTAACAGTCAGTAGTAAAGCTGTAACTTTTCAGGAGATATAACAAGCTGCTTTGTCAGTCTCATTAGCTTCAATAGAGAGAAAAAAGAAGAAACTGGTGAAGGATAAAGTGTTTATACTTGTTTCATGGATGTTCCACAACATTAAATGGATAAAAGATATGACGTGTTGTTCTTTAATAAATAAAAAATCATTAGTTTTGGCAAGTTTCTGTAGTATCAGAGGAATAAAACACTTTAGAATATGCAGTTATAGGAAAAGAATCAACTTTGGGATATTAAGAGTAATTCCATTGTTGATTAATTTCCTATAACACACACACACACACACACGTTGCTGAATGTTTTATTCCTTGCTTATTTGTGACTTATTTGTGTCCATTCTTCAGTCTCTGGGTGGTAGAAAAATGACTTTATCCAAACTTCAGCTCAAGTGTGTGTGTGTGTGTGTGTGTGTGTGTGTGTGTGTGTGTATGCACCCCAGTTTGACAGCCTATTCATCATCATGCTTTAAGTGTCAGCATTAAATTATCCCGGCTATTATGACAGGCGCATTATTCATCGGGATAAGACCAGCCAAATAGCCATCTCCAACGTCTTATCGATCCTTTGTTCCCTCCATTACCAAAAAGAGGGGCTATCTGCATGACACCCAACACACCGTGCATGTTGATCATGCTCCTGTCTGTCTGCTCCACGCCGAGGAAGAGCTGAAGAGACTCCGTGCGAGAGAGAGAGAGAGAGAAAGAGTGGAGATAAAGAGGCAGACTGTACTGACTTTCCTGAAAAAGCAAAACAATGAAGACTGGATCACTTTAATACGCCGAGCATCCAGGGCATTTGAGCGTCATGAATATCTTGTTTATTTTTTTAAGCAGACTCGAGTTATCTGAGGCCGCTGTGGCTTGATAAGCACCGGATTCGGTCCACAGGGGTTCGGCCGTTTGATTCAGTTGTTGTTTAAGTGAATTTCCAGATAGCTCAAATAAATGCTTTGTATGATGCGAATCAACTTGTTTTGCACCCTTGTTGTTTCTTCCCCTCATCCGAGTGTCGAGGGACAGATAAACCAACGTGAGAGGAAAAGCTGAAATCCTTCTCATTTCACATTCCTGTTCTCATCCATGCATCAAACGTGCCAGAAGACATTACTTAAACGACGCCTGAAGATGCCACGCCACCGTTAGTGTCCCTCTCTCTTTTTCATTTGAAACGCATCAAATCCCCTCTAATTCCACATCTCGAGGCTTTAAATTGCCCTGCGCTCTGAAACGGAACTGAAGCCTATAACTTATTCTTCTCTCTTTTATTCAATTTTAATTTAAACTTTGGACTGTTTCACTCTTTGCCACATTAAAATTGTTCACTTAAATTTCTCTCCCTGGACGAATATCAACACTGCTTAATGAAAAAGTGCTCATCAGTGTTCATGCACTTCAGGGAAACTCTTTATAGAACCATATGAGTGTTTATCTATTCACTATGTGTTCCAAACTAGAACCCTTTAAAAGTAGAACATAATAGAGCATTTCCCACTTCGGACGGAACCGCTTCAGAAAGCCAAGAACCCTTAACCATCTCTCAAGCTAGCATGTGCTTTATGTATAAGGACGCCCTTGGAATGTTCTTTGTTCTGTGAGGCTGACACACTATACACACCCTTAAATGTTCTTCAGTTTGTCCCGTCTGCAGGAACACTTTACGGTTTTGTGTAGAACCATATAACCGAGTGTTTCTCTATATAAAAGGGTTCCAAGACAAACATTTTTAGGAAGATAAGAACCCTTAACTATCCAAAAACCATTCTTTTTTCCACGAGTATAACACAACATTATACAAACCTCTTTAGAAAAAAAATTCTATCCAGCACCCTGACGGTTCTACGAACAATCTTACAATAGAAGGGTTTCCTCTCAGAAAGGATTACATATAACTATTTTGGAAACTCTAGAACCCTTAACCATCCAAAGAACCTTATGGAACATTTTTTCTAAGAGTGTATGCCAAGTTGAATGTAGAACCCACAGAGTGTTTGCCTATTGGAAAGCGTTCCAAACTAGAACCCTCTTAGAAAAACAGGTGCAATCTAGAACCCTTAGTGATTCTTCAGTCGTTCCACTGGGGAACTCTATAACAGAAAGGGTTCCAAACTAGAACCATTTTTAGCAAGAACCCTCAACATATACCAAGAACCATTTTTCTAAGAGTGTAGGCATGAATATAACAAATGTATTGATGATTAAATATTGTATTCTGGAGCCTTTATTTTGAGCGTGTATTTCCCTGTTAGAAAGAGTTCCAAGAACCCTTTTAGAAAGCCAAGAACCTTTAACTACCCAAAGAACCCATAAAGAGTGTTGAGTGTATGTGAAACTTGCATGTGCTTTATCTGTAGATGCAAAAGATACACTCTTAGAAAAGCAGGTTGAATGTAGAACCCTTATGGGTTCTTTGGCCTATGACAGAGTGTTTACCTGTTGGAAAGTATTGCAAAAAACAAACCCTTTTAGGACACTGAGAACCTTTAACTATACAAAGACCCCAATTAAGAACCATTTTTCTAAGAGGGCAGGCATGACTATAATGGATGTATTGATAGTTAAATGTTTTATTTTGAATAGTGTATTTCTCTGTTAAAAGCTATGAACCCTTAACTAGATAAAGAACCCTTGAAAAAAAAGGTTCTATCTAGCACTATTAAAGGTGCTTTAGTGTTTAGTGTTTCTTTTACCCTTTTTACAATCAAAAAGGATTCCAAGACAAAACCTTTTAGTCAGCTAAGAACCCTTAACTACCCAAAGAACCCATGAAGAACCCAAAATGTCTATGAGTGTATCACGTTCTGTACAAACATTTTAATTTAAAAAAAAAAAGATTTTCTGGCACCATTAAGGGTTCTTCAGTTTGTAATGCCTTGGACAATGCTATGTTCTACCTAGAATCTTACAAAAGAGGGGTTTTTCTATCAGGGAGAATTACACTGAGATTGCATTTTGTCTCAAGCAAAGCTTAGAAGTGAAAGAAAAAAGAAAAGTGAGATTAGAGAAAGGGTTGGAAATCATCTGGAGTTAGAGTCTATCTTGCTGGAGGACAGCACATGGAGCGAGGGCTAATATCAGTGTCATCTAAGTGTTCAGCACACAGGCAGTGTGTAACAGTACACCAGGTCGATGTATGGATCCAGGAGTGTGAGGCCGGGGTGTGATCCCTCGTGAGACTCTACCAAAGCTCAGGCTTCTTCTGTGAGTTTTGAGTGACCCACGAGAGAGACTCTGTAATCAAACACAATCCAAAGCAATTGCTCCACTGAGCGCAGCTCCATGTTTGATTTCAAAACCACAAATGCTGCTATGTCTTCAGAACATTCCACCAGGAAAGAAAGAGGCGATCATGTGCAAATATTTACTCCTTTCAGTGAATTATATCTATTTCAGTTTATTAACCACATGGACGTGTGAACTTTATAGTCTGTAAAGGACAGTTTTACATCCATAATCCAAAAAGTGTCACATCTAATACTGTAAAAAAAAAGTATAGTCTCTGGAAAACTCTGATAAACTGTACTTTTCTGTAATATAAGTATGGAATATAACACATGGGGTGTGTTTCACATAATATTTAGTTCCTTTTCTTACATTACAGCAGCTATAAACAGTCATTCCCTCACCAACCTCTTTTTTCTCTCTCTTGAAGTTCATAAAACTTTCCTGTGTTGGAAAACGTCAAGTTACAGCTTTACCTCTGAGTGTTACAAAGGACTGACACTGGAGACTCCTTCCAAAAATGTTAAATAACCGTCTCCTAGCAGAAAACCTCGCCATGTCTACAATTACACGTTTTTTGTTTTTTTTTTAATCTGCTGATGTGGAGCGTCCACTGTACAAGTCATATAAAATGTGGTATAAACCTTTTCACTATTTCTCTCTGATAGGTCACATGACCAAATAGCTAGCAATTTTAGGAATTAATACCACATCTGGGAAGTTATTAATCCCATTGTGCTAGAAAACATGTAGCTACATGTAAATACGTCTGCCCTTATAAAGATATACATGTTCACCTTTTTAAACACTTTTCTCTTTGTGCAAGCTGAGATATACGGACATATATAGCAACTTGGATATCTTAAATCATCTGTCAAATATTTAAATATAAGTGAAGACCACATTGTGCTAGTGACAACACAAATGTGTTGCATCATGTGTGGGTATTAGCTTAAGCTTAAAAAAAGTAGCTCTATCAGATTAGAAAACAACAACTAGCTATATTTTATGCTCATTTAAAGTGAAGTGTCTGAGATTATTAGCAAGCTAGCTATATTAGCTAGTGTTACTTTATTACTTCATGGCTAGAAAGGTGGCTTGGTGGTTAACTTATAATAGCACTTAGCTGTGTTTGTTAACTGATGTACTTAACAGGACCATAATAGCATGATATGTTGGCTTTCTAATCATCTATGCATCTTCTATGACATGTTTATATCAAAAGAGTTAGCATATTCGCAGGCTTTACAAGTCACTATTTTACTCTGCATTAGTGATCATAATTAAATGTACTGAAGCTGAAAGTTTTAAATAATCTCAGTCGCATGTACTACGGTTTGCTAAAATAAAGAAAGTGGCATTACAGTGAAAAAATACATTGAAGTATTATCACGAGTGTTGTTGCAATTTGTTACTTTCCACCTCTGGAAAACAGGGACAACATGTCTCGCTTACTTTTTCTCTCCCACAGCAACAAAAACGAATAAACAAATGATCTGATTCCTGTGGTGAGTTTATCTTGTGTGTCTTTATACCTTCTCTCTTCTTATCGCAGCCATACAAATCTCCCCAGCGCGGCCACCATCATTTTTCACCCGCGTAGCTATCAAGTGCCTTTGCTCCCTGCATATTGAAGTACCTTCAGGATCAATACAGTGGCTATGCCCATGGAAGGCAAAATAAACCATAACTCAGTAACGCCCAAAACCTGCAGTCTGTTATATGGTGCGACATTATAACTATAACACACATACTCTCCACATATCATTTTGAAATGTTATATAGGCTGCTGCTTATATAGGCTTCAATAAGAATTCACTTCACACCAGAGAGCATTAGTTCACCATCTCACCATACATCCTTCTCTGTTTTAAAATATAAAGCCGAATAGCTGTGAGTCAAACATTTCACTTTTGTTCACGTCAGGTCTCCTAATAGATTTCCCTCAGCTCAAGGTGCCTTTAAAGTACACACCGAGCACTCTAAGCTGCTTCACTAAGTTTCAAACAACGTGATCCGACACCTCAGAAAGGTGGGGGAAAAAAATCAATTTCAACCAATCAGCAGGAAAAGATGAATTATATTCCCCCCATAAGGAGCAAGGGACGAAATAATAGAATCGCCCCCCCCTCACTTCCCAAGCGCACACACACAAGTCCCACAATAAAAAGGTTGAGGAAAGGATAACAAACAAGTGGTCAAGATTTGCTGCCTTTCACCATTCCTCTTAAGTGGTAATAGGATAACCCCGGACACGTCGTAGGCCCTATCAGGCCGGCCCTCACACTCGACCCCTGGGTGAGACAGGAAAGGGCCGCTTTGTTTGCCTCAATCGGGCTCGGCATGCCTCTCCGTAATGAAGTGACCCGGAGTAATGGAAAGCCCTCGGCCCCCGCTCAGATGATTTTCACCCGGATAAGAGCAGTGGATCCTGATTCAGAGTCACAGTTCATTTCATTTTTCGCCTCTGATGAGATCTCGCGCGCCATCTGATAAAATTGAACAGCCATTACCGGCGCAGGCTCTTGGCTCCTAACCGAAATCCTATACGCTCCACTTCGTCAGCAGTTTTTGAATTCCTCGTCACCAGGGGTCGAGCGGGATGATAGGAATAATCTGCCGCGACCGAGATTGACAGTCCATTTCAGAAATCAATATTTACAATTTACTCCTTTCAAAGTTCATTCTGGGGAGAAGATTCCATATTATCCCTCCCCAAATAAGCTGATCATATCGGGCCCCGGCCGCCGGAATGAGTTTTCCCAAAACGTGAATTTTTTGGTAAAAAAATCAATGTCGGCATTGTGCGCTTTAATCTGGCTCCTCTGATGACAGTAAATCTTTATCTTTTTATGGGCTAACGGCAGAGGGGGCCGCTGACACCATTTCCTCCCAGAACAAAAGCCCTCGGCCCGCTTTTTCGGACGCGCCGAGATACATGGAGGCCTAATGCGGCTGGACACGACTCCGACGGGTCATTAATCAGATACGGTGACAGCCACCTCTTTCCTCGGGGGTCCTCAGAAGCAGAGAGAGGGAGGAATGCAGTGAAGGAGCGAGGGGATGAGGAGGAAGGCTGCTCGACGTGTGTGAAGTGAAGCACATTTGAAATGGAGGCTTGGGACTCCAGCTTTCCTGAAGCTCCATTAAAAGGCCCTCTCGTTTTGTTTTAATTCCAGCTGATTGGCAACATCTAAAACTCATCTGTACAAATTGGCCCCGCTGGTTAAGTGGTACCCGATGGAGGACGGTTCTCTAGAGAGAGGTATCATTTGTGTCCTCTCTGATTCCACTCTGTCATTCATGTTCGTTTGGACATAACACGAGCTGATTGTTCTCTAATTTGAATCCCTCTTGTTTAGCGATAGTACCTCACTCCCTGCTAAAGGGCGGCGTGTGATCCTGATTAATGCCTATTTAAAGCCATTACAGGAGAAGAGCAGTGTTCCGATTTCCACCAATCAGCACATTAAATCATGCAAAGGGGACTCAATTAACCCTCTTCAAACTTCAGCAGGAGGCAGAGTTTCTCCATCTTGTTTCATTTCCTGTTGTTCCTCCAGAACCTCTTGTCATATTAGTCTTGATCTCATGATTTTATATTCACCATAGAAATATCAACAACAATATGAAAAGTTCCATATATGCCAACAAATATAATTCTTTATTTAGTGGTGTCACATCATATGTTTTATCCGTTTATAGTTACATTTAATGTTGTGGAACATCCACAAAACAAGTTCATTAAGGTTATAGCAGCTACAAACAGTCGTTCCCTCACTTTCTCTTGAAGTTATTAAAACAGATGTTTTATAGAGTTATCGAGAAACCCTATCTTCTGTCTTGAAGATATTCCCCTGTCAGAAAACTTAAAGTTACAGCTTTATCGTTGAATGTTACGAAGCCTTGACAATTGACACGCCTTCCATAAATAAACATCTCGTTACCAAATACTTCACCATATCAACGATTATCATTTTCTTTATAAATTACTTTTTAAAATCTGTTTATTATTAGACTTAGATTATGTGGAGCATCAGCCACACTAGTCCCTGTGAATTAGTTGTTATTACAGAAATGAGAACTTATTATAATGAGTGTTAATGTAAACCTGTAAATGTAAAATTAATCAACACCTTCTAACCAATCAGATTAGAGAATTCATCTGTGATTTTGCAATATTGCATTGCAATGGATCTGGCTAGGGTTTTTTGCAGTTAAGCCTAAATTTACATATTCGCAGCCCAGAAATTAGCCCCGCCCCCAGATAGAACAGCTTCCA
Source organism: Pangasianodon hypophthalmus (assembly GCF_027358585.1). Classification (NCBI taxonomy): domain Eukaryota; kingdom Metazoa; phylum Chordata; class Actinopteri; order Siluriformes; family Pangasiidae; genus Pangasianodon; species Pangasianodon hypophthalmus. Next base: position 3,144,721 of record NC_069730.1, on the reverse strand, counting down.
GTTCAATTTGCAGGCAGCAAGTGACATACTACTCCTTTAAAATTATCTTTACAATATTGATGCAAATACAACATATTTATGAGCAGGACACATCACACAAGATGTGATTTTGGAGGCAACACGTAGTAGTAACATTAGCTAGCTTTTTTGCAGATGTGCGCTAAACAATATTACAAAGGCAACAGGACAGTGTGCAGTGTGCGTTCAATTTAATAATTAGCAGGTAATCTATTTTTTTTTTCTTTTTTTACAGAGAGAAGAACTGTAAGCCTTGTCGTTTAAGACTGGCTCTGAAATCTTACCTTCAACTGTCTTTTGCTTCGTGTCCTGGAGTGTGAGACTAAATAAGAAAATCGACTTCAAACGTGAAGGTAGACGTTCACAGGTATAACTTTCCTCCAGACAAAACAAAAGCACATTTTATTTGCAAAGTCCATGCATATGTTGAGATCTCATGTTGATCAGCATGTTGTTATTTTAACTTAAAGCAAAAAGCAACATGGCTAGAACAATGAAACTAAACTAGCGAATATTAAAGGGCCTGTTTAACGAGTATGTTTCAAGGAATAGGACCGGCTGCACTCAAGTCCTTTGAATTCCAGCTTAAATTTATTCAAAATTTGGTGAAAATGGAAATGTTTGTCTATAAGATCTGCTTCACATCTCACAGAAAGATCCAAACGTGGATTAGCACAGATCACAACACCAAAGCCCTTCAAGACACAGTCTGATGTCATTAGATAAGAAATAAGAAATTTGAGCCACTGCTCGAACATAAGCTTTAATCTGATTTGGAAGAGGTGTCTCTGGTTGGCGGGGAAACAAACGTTATCCAATTTCCAGTGTTCCCTGGAATTGAGGTGATGTTCCAAATCACCTTATAGGAACCAATAATTTAGTTTCGATTGATTGGCGTTTGAGGAAGAGGCTCAGAGTTCAGGTCTGTCACATGCCTGAGGTTCAGTATGTAATGGTACAATAAGATGAGACGATGAAGAAGAACTAGGAAAAGAGTTAAATAATATGAACGCGGAAATTAAAGGGGTTTAAAGGTTTTTATTTTGAAGTTCTCACATTGTCATGGAGGGTCTCAGAGTTCTCTCTGCGTTTCCTTCACTGGCCCAGGCGGAGAAAATAAAATACTGCACTTCTCCTTATTGACTGGGTGAAATGAAATAATCTATGATGCATGAACAAGCCCTAAATGAAATAATAATATCCTTAGCGGTGAAAAACGGATTGCTGGTACAGTAATTGAGCAGATTTATTTTCCACTGAGAGAGAAAGAGAGAGAGAGAGAGAGAGAGAGAGAGCAGCCTGCTGAAAACAGCCCCAGCTATTTTATTTAATCTCATATTGGGGGAATTATTGGCTGGTAATCCATTGTTAAACATCATTTAGAGTGATGGATGGGAAGCGTCAGGCTTTTCCCCACATAATCAATTCATATCTCATTAGCTCGTATTATTTATGATTCTCATAATGGTCCCTGCAGGGCTCGACGAGAGCGAGGAGGGAGGGAGGAGAGCAAGCGGAGGTCTCAGCTGCTGCTGAAATGAAATGAGACATACTGTAGCTTATGAGTTCATAACTGCCTATATAAAACCGCTTTCCCCAGCACTATTGATTTGTTTCAGCCCATTTCAGAGATGAATAGAGAGGCACAAGCCATAATTGGACGAGCCGGTCTTCGCTCACACACGGAAGGGTAATGACCGTGTGTGTGTACGAGGGGAGGTGGGGGGGCTTTGGGGGGGGAAGAAATACGATAAAGCAATATGGAGGAAAAAACATTCGATTACTCTGCAGAACAGGGGAGAAAGACTGAGAATATGTAAAACTGGAGGTATATGTGGAAAAGATAAGGCTGGTCTTAATGCACTAGCAGTCGTGCATGCATGCTGAGAGCTTTCCATGGATTCTTCAATCCAGCATCTAAAAGACCATCAGGAAAGCAGAGAGGAAGTGAGATTTAAGGCCAGTGAGCTAACAGCAATCATCATCTTGTGGTCTGATGAATGCTTTACTTTGCAAGTCCTTTTGTCCTCTCTATAGCAGAAATATCTTTGTGACAGATATCACAGTTTTTCTGGTAAAGACAGTAGCTTTGATTTGCCTGTGAATTCCATATTGTGAGTGTAGCAGGATCAATAGACATGATACGAGAGAGAGAGAGAGAGAGAGAGAGAGAGAGAGAGAGAGCATGGCACACAGCATGCTCACACAGCAGAATAAAAGCAAAGCATCTTCCTTAGCTTCGTCAGCCGAGATCACCATGATATTACATAAGAACTTTTCAGCTTAATCGTGAGTTTCTATTGGCTGATAGAGCGATTCTGGTTGGATGCTTATCCACTTCATCTTTATAATGTGACAGAATATTGCCAAGTCATAAAAATTTAACATGGGTAATGATAGGAAGAGGGGGTGGTGTTAGTGTTTACAGATTTCTTTACATTCTTACAGCCTTTATTTGTAAGAAATGTACATGAAAGAGGATTTTTATTTATTTATTTTGATTTAAATTGGACATTTAAATTTATTTGGGAAGTACCATAGATATTTGTGAAGATCTATAATAATACGTTAATATAAGATTTGCTAATAACCCAATTATAATCAAGTAATAAGTAATGTATTAATTAAAACTTCGTAACTATGTAAGGATTTGAGTCTAAGGTATATGTATATGAGGTAGTCAATATTTAGATATACGGCTCAAAACTTTAACTAAATCTTTATTGTAATTAATATTTAATAGTATTTCATATTTAATAGTCAAACTAAGAAAACAGAGAAAACCTGACTCTTTGAAAGGCAGTGAGTGAGTGAGTAGGACTGAAGATGAAAATTCCTGCTGAGCTACAAAATATTTTTTTTCCAAAATTGCTTAATTAATGTATTTGCTAATATATTAAGACATTAAGTATTTGATGGCAAACTAGTATTATTTGATTATAAATAATTTACTTATACATAATAATACTAAAAATTATAAATTATAAATAATAATTTATAAATTATTTACCAAACCTCAAATTAAAATTGCTACCAGATCTTTAATATCAATACATGCAAATTTAAATTAAAATTTAAACTAACAAATACACTTTAAATTAAAATGTGTAATTGGATATGGTGACGTTTTCTGTATTATTATTTCCCATTTATGGAAGGAGTCTCCAGTGTCTGCACTTTGTAACAGTTTTCCAAAAAAAAAAATAAATAAAAAATTTCGGGATTTGATAACATGACAAATAGCTGGGTTTTTTTAATCTTACTAAATTCAACAGAGAAAAAAGAGACGCTGGTGAGAGGGAACGACTGTACGCAGCTTCTATAACATGAGCAATTATCTTGTTTTGTGGATATAAACAGAAAGAAGTACAGTGTGTCATTATTTCATTAACGAGAATGTGTAATCTTTGGGAAAATGCTCTGGAGGAATGAAACTTTTGGTGTTATTATAAAATAATCAACTTTGGGATGATAACATTTTCTCTACTCCTCTACAGTGAGTAACAACACGCCCCAGATTCATAGCTAATACATGAGGCTATAAATAGTGAATAGAGAAGTTATTTGGCATCGTTAGTGGCTTATTAGTGCTTTGTATAATGTTTTTATATTTTCGTATTATATTGTAAGTCTTAGGCTTAATTATGGAAAAGTGAATGATTAGTAAAACAGTTGTAACAGTCTAAGAGACAATACCTCAAAAATGGCTGTTCTTATTAATGTGTTCAGTATAAAAATCTATTTTACAGTGAAACCTAAATCTGTACAACTTAAATCAATAAAAAAAATCACAAGTTTTATGTATTACATACAACATCATGATGCGAATACTGTGTAAAAACAGGATGTTCACAGGAGATTTCAATTCTGTATGAGTATTTCACAAAACAATTAAAAAATATAGGTAATGCTTACATTATTTACATTATATATACAATACAGTCCCAGAAATTATTCAGTAGTTATTAAGGAGAAACAAGTAACAGATAGAATCTAATGTACTTTCTGAATGTTATGTTTTATTTTATGTCTGTAGAAATTCATTTCTGATTTAATATACACAGCTGCTCACTGAATCTCATTGTACTTGAATAATGACTATTATTACACCAAAGGAACCAAAGAGGATCCTTTAGATGCGGCGGAGGTCTGGAGTCTGGGAGAACACACAGATTAGCTTGGCCACAAATGCCACCTGCTGGACACACGGCACACTGAAGATCAACTCCCATCATTCTGAGTTAGCTGTGATGTTCGCAATCATTCACATACTGTGCTTTGCTAAATTCTGTCTTCAATATTCCTTTATATTTGTTTCTTCTAATTAGCTTCAACTACAGAGCACTTTTACATTTTTAAAATGGAGGCTAATGGTGATCTCAGAAAACTTGACAAATGCTCATGCAGGTCAAGAATCTGAAAAGATAATGTGTTTTTTTCTGATATGTGCACAACTGCAAGAGTGACCTGACTGTGAGGATTGTTCCGTGTGTTTTATACTCAAATCTTACATATTTACTGAACTGCAACTTTTATACAGTATGAGGATCCAGGCATAATCCAGTGAAGTTCCATGACTCTGATGTTGCTGTGATGTTTATACATTATGTCTATAATAAGCCTTTAGTTTCGTTTAATAAGCTTATAGTTGTCTGTGTAGAATTCACAGTAGATTTATTTTTGAAAATCGAGACTGGTGGTGTTTTCATTCTCTTTAAAACATGACAAATACTTCATAATTATGCACTTCTTGAATATAAGGATGTAAAATAACCGACTGTACATAAACACCTCTGTTACTTTACCTGTACTTGCAAACCTAATTGATCAAGCGATTTCAAATCAGGAAGCAAAATTATTCTTTTTCATTTTCATTAATCAACAGTAGGACAACATGTCATAAATATCAAGGTTTATACCTGCATCACATAAAGATTTGTTTTCATAAATTATAGGTCATATGCCAGGTTAAATACATTATACAGAATCTTTCCTTTCTGTCACTGTCTAAATCCATTATTGTTTAACAGGTGATTTTGCTACCATCTATTTACTGTTAATGGATTTTTGGAGCAGCTAAAAGGATTTGAACAGGTATTTATCTTTCTTTTAGAGATCAGACGTAATATTTCAAGAATCCTTCATGCTGTTTGACACAAAAAAGACACATCAGTCTTAAGTTACTATGTTCAGATACAGCAACTTATGTTCAAATGTTATGTCAATATTTACATGGAGAAAGTTATGCGTATTCAGAATCAGGTTACGCAGCTGCTTCAGTGGATTTTCTGGCGGCCCATTCAGATTATAAAAATCACCTGTATGTAGCTCCAAGGATCCAAGGTTGCCAGATTCTTCTTGAGTAGAAGCCTCTGAGATGGGGGTTTTCAAAAGTGTGTTTAAACAAGCACTTGCCTTTAAGCCTGAAAAAAAAATTAGGGATAGAAAATGAGGATTGAAGAAGAAACTGGGTTTTTTTTATTATCAAATGTAATATGATATTCACACATCACTGCAAATTTGGACTAATTTAACAAAATGTCTTCCACTCTCATTATTCAGCCACTTATAAAATAGCACCTGATGCAGCATATGTTATTATTTTGCATTTATATGTATATATAATGTAGCCACCAGATACTAAATTGAGGTAATGAAATTGTAAAGTGTGCAAGATGTAGGCTAATTTTTCACACATTTAATTCACTGTTTTTGGTTTGTCAGATTAATAAAATAATGTCAGTATTTTTGTTAATTCAGTTTGCTTTCTTGTGAAGAAAATGTGCCCAATTTCAGTATTAAATCCTCACTATGTGCACAGAACTCAACTCTGAATATATCCCTACATCACTAGATGTAAATAATATCTAATGTACATAGTGCAATTTGCTATTTAAACTAACAAAAGCATCTCAGCCCTCTTTTTATTTAGTGCATTCATTTTTTTGCAGGTGGGAATCCTATTCACAGTCAGCATGTCTGCTTTAAGAAGAACAAATCTCACGTGTCATTCAAGTTGCACAATAGTAGCCATTAAAACAGTTCCCGTATTGGTTAAATGCTGTGTAAAGAAAAGGAGTTTGGTGTTTCAGACATGCTTCCATTAGGCTAATGAGAGCGAGTGTTTCCATGGTGTAAGGTGATAGCTGTGAGATGGAGAGCATCTCTGACATATTCAAGAGAAATTATTAGAGAAAGCCTTCGCTGTTGTAACGGCCATGCGAGACGTTTCTTTAATTACACTTCCTGTCTGGCGCTTTTTGACAGGAAGCTGATACCATGCCAAAACAACATGTATAAATGTGGGAAATGATTTTATTGATTTGATGTTCTGAGTTGACACATTGTTCAATCTGGTAGCTGACTAGCTCTGAGAGATTTTTGTTCTTAGTTTCTTAGGACTTGTGTATAACATTTCAACTCGACTTTTCCCTTTTAATAAAGGACACCTGCCTCTTATCTGTGCTTATCGAAACAGGCTCAGACTCTCCGATTGCTCATCTGTTCGATGTCATCCGCTCGTCCTCCACCCCCGCGTAATCCGACCTCCAACATCAGACCTGATAAAGATTAATTAATAAATAAATAATAATGCATTGTTTAAGCAAGCCTATTTAACAGACTGATACCAGAAATGAGATATAATCTCCTTGGAGTTTTACCATTGACTGCATGATGATGATGATGATGATGATGATGATGATGATCAAGAATTCTGAGAATTAAAATTTCAACAAGTCTTCTGTTAGTGAGAGCTGTCGGGTCGAGGTTTCAGATTTCCAGCGTTCCCACACGCTCTTCGAGGACAGAGCTACAGTGCCGGATTCCAGCCGCAGCCAAGGGAGGTGTGTTTGTCTGTGTGTGTGTGTGTGTGTGTGTGTGTGTTTCTTCTCCTGCAAGGTCACAAGTGCCCCCAGACTCTTCAGGGAATTTGAGCTCCAAGGTTCAATAGTGTGTAAAGACTTGCAGTGTGTAAGACACACACACTGGGCAGTGATGTGAGTCATACAGCCCTGAACACACTTGCATGGAATTATAGTATTCCAAACTACTAATAAATAGAGAATATAAATATGTGTCTTTTTTGCACTTGGGTGAAAACTGAACAGCTATTTGTCCCCTAAAACACCAAAAACGTCCAAGTAGCAACAGTTAAAAACATTATCTAATCTAGCCAATGTAAACACAGCAAGTAAGATGCTAGCTTAGCCGTGAGTTCTCAAACAAGAGGCTAGCTAACTGTTATATTGTGTAAATCACTAGCCAATCTGTTAGTAAGCTAACTAACATTCGGCTAGGTAACAATTATATTATGTAAATCACTAGCCAATCTGTTAGTAAGCTAGCTAGCATTCGGCTAGGTAACAATTATATTGTGTAAATCACTGGCCAGGTTTGCTTGTGAGCTAGCTAACATTAGGCTAGCTAGTTATTATATTGTGTAAATCAGTAACAAAGGTTGCTAGTAAGCTAGACAACAATAGGTTTGTTTATTATATGGTGTAAATCACTATTCAAGGTTGCTAGCTAACTGATGTTAGGCTATTAGCCTCTCAGACTGGCGTAACAGATCTATCTTAGGATATTTTAGTATCTGGCTTTCTATTTTCACCCAAATGCAAATTATTTTAAATATTAATGCAGGTAACCTCTTAGTTTAAGCCTTAAAAACAAATAAGTAGCTGTTATTTGTTACCAAGAGTAAACTATAGTTTAAGTTTTAGCCCCCCTGTGCATGGTATGGGAAGCAGCAGATAAAGGAAATGAAGTGAATGTGATTAAGATGAAGTCATCAGCTATAATCTGTCCCTGTGAAAAGCAGAACTGTAGGGGAGACGAGGCCGGGCAAGAAAAAAACAGCCCGACTGTGATATTGGTGTGCGACAGTGCGTGACACCGGCGAGCCTTCGGGGACGAGCTCGGACGAGACCGACAGCTCAGATGATGTCATCAAAATGAGTGCAAGAGGGTGCTTGATGAAAAAGAAATGAAAAAAAGATGGCAAGCCAGTGGGACGGGCGATAAGAGGGGCAGCTGAGCGTGGCCGCTGGTGTCAGGGAAAACAGTGGAATATTAAGCAGCTTTGGCTAAGTGTGCAGGAAAGTGTGGCCAAACATCATAAACATGCTTTGAGAGATTTATTTCAACTGGGTCAATTTTTACCATTTACCCACTTCTCTTCTCTTTGTCTGTTTTGAAACTTTACAACTTTCTTAAACTGAAGCTACAGTATCAAATAATTCAAGCTCAATATTTCTAAATATTTCAGAATAACTGGTGGATGTGTGAAGAAAGCAGCAAGGAGGAGCCATAAAATGAGAAAGTCATTTGAAACTCTTCAGGAATTGAAGGTGTTATATCTCTGTCCTTGAGAGAAAGTCAGATTCAATCTAAATCTAAGACTAAATCTCTCTCTAATACACTCATTTACACACTCATATCTCAAACGCATGCTGTATTTTTACACTTTAAAATCTTTCGAATATTTCTCATTGTGATATAATGATCAAACATATATAAGATTATCAAGTTTTACTCATTTTAAGCTTGTGTCATACTATTAGCCTATATTTTTGCATATTTCAGACATTTATTTCTAAAAACAGCCAAATGGAAAAGACAATTTTAAGATTAAGATGTAAAAAAAAAAATCTTATGTCTTATATCTTATATGTAAGGACTAAACACTTGTGAATGTGCTGTTATAGGAAAATAATCAACGACGGGGTGGTGTGATGAAGCGGAGTTACGCTTACAACCCTGAAGTGGATTATTTTCCTATAACGTCTTCATAAATTAAAAGATTTTTTTTTATTAATTAATGATTGTTATACTTTTTATCCATTTGTAGTTACAGTTAATTTTGTGTAATGAGTCTGGTTCCTATCAAGGTTCCTTCCTCACACTTCCCCCTTTTTTCCTCACCTCAGCTATTAATGATATAAACCCAAATTTCTGTAAAATTGTGACCATCTCAATTGTTAAACGGCTATATGAAATCTATTTTGTATGAATATTAAATAGAATTGTAGTTACAGGTCCAGAAAAAAAAAAAAAAAAAAAAAAACAGAAATTACTATTTCAAACATTTTCAACTATGAACATTTTTTTCACGTCCACTTGAAAACTGTTTCCTGAAAATATTCTGTTATCATTTTGGATACTGTTTTAAAGGAAATGTTGGCACATTTTCTAATATTGCTGTAATAATTAATAAATAATTATAAATAACTACTTTTAATTTATTTCTAGTATTGCCAATAAACTAAGAAGCATAGCTGTTGTGTTATAAGTGAGAAACAGACCCTTCAAAACTATTCTTGTTAGTTTATCTGAAGTTGCCATGATTTTGTCTTAGACAGAAGCCTAGTATTTTCAGAGGTTTAGCTAAAATCTTATGCAGATCATTGCATTTTATAACAATAGGAACAGAAACTATAATAATAATAATAATAATAATAATAATAATAATAATAATAATAATAAAAGAAAGACAGAAAGAAAGAAAAAGAAAGCAAGCAAGCAAGAAAGAATAAAAAGTGTTTAATAATTTTCTGGTCTCTGTCGCCACCATGTGGCCAAATTGAATATTACACATCAATCCAGAGACTTCATTAATGTTTTCCACAGGGTACAAAGTGGGATGTTTCAAGGAAATATCTAAAATGAAAGGAAACGTTGTTAAGATGGACACCTTAAAAAGAAAAGTGAACTTAAACCTTAAGCCAAGATTCAGTAACAAAATGGTATTGTTTTTCAGTAGAGTGGCCATAAGAACTCCAGACTCATTCTTGTTGATTTGGTATTTCCTAGTTAGTATTTCTAGTTGTGAAGATTTGTATTTGGAATCCAAGCCACAGATATTCATAGCTAGTCGCCTACTGTATATACTTAAACATATAATATTCATCTATAATACAATATATTGCAAATAAATGCCAAAATACATGTAGTGTGGTGGAAAGGAATACATTCTTTTCACCTTATAGTGCCCTCTGCTGCTTAGATCTATAACCTGTATAGTATTTCTATGATCTGAGGTGTATATGATTGAATTTATATAATGGATCTTGCTTTTCATGTGTGTCTACTTTTTATGAAAGATAACATCTGCTTGGATTTTTATGATTCCAGCTTTTGACAACAGATGTTTAATAAATCGATTCTAGACTTTAAAACTTTCCTCTGTTGGGTTTTTTGTTGCGAGAGGAGACCCAAGCAGACAGATGAAAAAGATGAAAAGCTGAATCCCTGGACATCCATGAGGACGTTATGGAATAACAAAAGTTAACTTAATGCTTTGAAGACACACACACACACACACACACACACACACACACATCATTTTCATCTAGCATAATCTGTGAAACTTCTCTGTTAAGGCCAGTTCCTGGTGAAGTCCTTCAGAAAGGAATAATAATAATAATAATAATAATAATAATAATAATAATAATAATAATAATAATAACAATAATAATAATAATAATAATAATAATACATGCATATACATAAATTAATGAATAAATGTGCAGCCAGTTAACATGCAAGGTCACAAACTGCCAAAACACTTTTCTATGTACTGAACATATAGTCACTGAAAGTTTTTTTTTTTTTTTCAGGATTAATTGCAGCTTGGCTTGTTTGTATACAGATAGGATTGAATGCAGTTCTTCTATATTAATATTTTAAGTCATTTTGAATGAAATTTATTTTTGTAGTGTGACTTTGTGCTTAATTCACTAAGCTCCTCGGGTCTCATATGGCCAGCTGGTCAAGTTTGGGGAGAAAATTTGGACGGAATTCAGAACGCAGTGACGCAACAATGACACACACAAAGGAGTCCCATTATTGCGTCACATTCCGTCAGAATATCTGCATATGCAAACGAGCGATCTGCTCAGACCATCGATAACCAGTGACACAGTGACACAGTGACACAGTGGCACAGCGATTTAGCAGCGATTTAGCAGCAATTAGCAGCGATTAGCAGCGATATAGCAGCAAAATAGCAGCGATCAGCAGCGATCAGCAGCGATTAGCAGCGATTTAGCAGCGATTGGCAGCGATTTAGCAGCAATTAATCTTGTACTTTGTGGTCAGTAGCCTTGTACTAATTTACTGATTTGTATTTTTTTTAAGTTTTAATACTAATTGTACACAAACTAATAGCATTACTGTTTATTGTCAGTCCTTTTTCTTTACTTTTATTGTCATACCGGTAATTTTAAGAACCTTTAAGTCCTTATGTTTTACAATTCCTCCAATTTCTGTAGAGAAAAGTATTTTAGTGTACTTATACTAATGCTTGTCTGTTTGAAACAGTAGGTTAGCATGTTGGTAGGCCTACTAAATGTTCATTAGGCAGTTCAGTTGGTGTTATTGCTTTTCTCAACCACTTCTTTAGGTAAAATGAACCCAAAATCCATGATGGCCACACTGTATGTGGGTGATCTGCACCCTGAGGTGACAGAGGTGATGCTTGCGGAGAAATTCAGGCCTGCGGGACACATTCACTCCGTCCGCCTCTGCAGGGACAGGAAGACCGGCTCCTCACTCGGCTATGCCTACATCAACTTTCAGCATCAAGCCGACGGTAATACAGACCATACAGAAGACAGGAGAATGCTGTTCCACACACTATTTCTGCAGTTTAATACCAGTTTATAGTCTAGTTCAGGCTACATGTGTAATTTATGTATTATTTTACTGCTTTGTTATATGGATAAGGTCAAGTTCCCTGCCTTTGAAAGGCACAAAAGGTTTTTAAAAATGATATTTTTTAAAGAGTTATTTATTCTCTTAGATTTCTTTGATTTCTCTCATAACATAATTTTTTCATAACCTTTCTTACCCATCTTTATCAAGAGTGCCAATAATTCTGAATCTGACTGTATATACATGGTATATTAAGACACCTATTGATTTTTTTATTGAAATTAATGAGCTGTACATTATTTTCATTCCCTCAGCTGAGCGAGCATTGGAAATACTCAATTTTGAGCTCCTCATGGGATGGCCCATGCGCATCATGTGGTCTCAGAGGGATTCATCCCTGAGGAACACCGGCGTTGGAAACCTGTTCATCAAGAACCTGGACAAGTCGATTGACAGCAAGGCCCTTTTTGACACTTTCTCCATCTTTGGGAAGGTCCTGTCATGCAAGGTTCGGATCTGAATAGCATCTGTGTAGCATGATTAACATGTTTTTTATTACTTATTACTTAGTCCTGTATTAGTTCTGTTTGACATACATTCTGTGTGTTGACCTGACGTGTCTCTCCTGAAGGTTATGGGTTATGAGAAGGGATCAAAAGGCTACGGCTATGTCCACTTCGAGTCTGCAGAGACAGCGGATTTGGTGATGGAGAGGCTCAACGGAAAACTGTTCAACGGTCATAAAGTGTAAGCCATGTGTCAATTTTTTTCATGTGTACATTTTTCCCAGCCTAGGTTCAAATGTCATGGTTCTTTTTACATTTGTTCTTTTGTGCTTTAACTAATTCCATTTGATATTTATTGAAATCCTTATATTGTTGATACAGAGGTTCTGTTTGGTCTTATGAAGGTATTTCAGTCAACATCAGGTTGTAATTTTGCTGGCGTAGGCATAAGGTCTAACAGCAGTGTTTAGATAAAACTCTAAGAGCAGTATCTCTTTTGTGTTACAGCTTCATCGAGCACTTTAAGATCCGTGAGGAGCGCAAGGCTGTGGAAGTACCCTGCTCCCAACTCTTCACGAACATCTACATCAAAAACCTGGATAAAGACGTGGATGACAAGAAGCTGAAAGACATCTTCAGCAAGTTCGGTGAGGATCCCTACAAGCGAGTGTTATGAGTTCCAGACATTCACATAAACATAATGAGTTATGCACTTGATCAGGAAATGATTAAATTGTCGGTGTGTGTTTGTGTTTGTGTGTGTTCCAGGTCTTGCTCTGAGTGTCCGCGTCATGACAGATGAGAACGGGAAGTCCAAAGGTTTTGGCTTCGTAAGATTTGAGAGGCACGAGGATGCACAGAGGGTGAGTGTACAACCTTGTGGAAAGATTCCTTACTGCAGGAAAACCTCTGGGTAATGGTGTGTGTGTGTGTGTGTGTGTGTGTGTGTGCAGGCTGTGGCTGAGATGAATGGAAAGGAGCTGAATGGCAAGAAGGTGTACGTGGGCCGAGCACAGACTAAAGTAGAGAGACAGACTGAACTCAATCACAAGTTTCAGGAGGTAAATACACACACATACACAAACACACACATACACAAACACACACACACACACACACACACAAGGGATGCTGACTCTGGCTTCTCTGCTCCAGGGTCTGAACCTCTACATAAAGAACCTTGATGACAGTGTAGATGATGAGTGTCTACGCATGGAGTTCTCACGATTTGGAACCATCACCAATGCAAAGGTCTCTTATAACTAATCCCTACATTTTATTCCTTTCACAATAACCTGTGTCCACTTCCCCTTACTGACTCTAGAGAGTGTATCTAGTATGAAAAACTTCCTCAGTGCTAGTTTTTCCTCATGTTTAACTCGTCCTAATGTGTCTCCTCACTCTCTCCTCTAGGTGATGATGGAGAATGGCCGCTCCAGGGGATTTGGCTTCGTGCACTTCGCATCTTCCCAGGAAGCCATGAAGGCCAGGAAAGAGATGAACGGCAGGATGTGGGGCAGGAAGCCGGTGTACGTGGGTGTGGCTCAGCGCAAAGAGGAACGCCAGGCTTGGCTTGCCCATCAGAACATGCAGAGGATGGCAAGCATGCAGCTTAACACCATACAGAACATCTGCCAACCTGTGCCTTTTTTCTGCTACACCATTCCTGAGGTACACACTAAAATGCTATCTGAAGTTTCCATAGGAGGCTACTGCTAGCTGGATAGCATAACTAACTGCATGCATGTGTGTGTGTGTGTTACAGGCTCAGAACCTGGCTGCCTACACACCCAGCCAGATGGTCGAGCCCCACCCAGTTCTGTACTGGACCACAGCGCAGACCATCCAGCTGCAATGTGAGTAACAGCTGTCTGATTGTATTTGTATATCAGTGTTATATTTGTAACACTCTCCCTCTCTCACGCACTGTACTAAACAGGATGTAAATAGGCACCTACTCGTAAGCTATGGTGCTATTCTATTTAGAAAGGCTGGGTTTGAGACACAGCCACAGATAGGGCTTTTGTGTAACAGTTACACACTCTAGCCAGCAAGCAACAGTAATAGTTTTTGCTGAATAGTTTTCACCACAAATGTACTTGTATAGCAGGATATGGTTTAGGACGCAGCCTGTAACTATATGTCTTAGTTTGTTGCTTTTTTTTTTTCCATAAGCAGCTGTCCAGAATACGCCCGATGTAGTTCAACCTGCACCACTGCATCAGCAGACTGGTGGCACCATCATACCATCAAGCAGTCAGGTGCCATGTACAAGTGAAGATTGTACAAATATGACTACAGCAACATCTGTAGATACTGCTCCAGTGGCAGACTCAGTGCCATCTGCAGCAAAATATCCAGCTGTAGAAAGTGTCCCAGCTGTTGAGACAGTTCCATCAGTAGAAAGTGTCCCAGCTGTTGAGACAGTTCCAGCTGTAAACAGTGTCCCAGCTGTTGAGACAGTTCCATCAGTAGACAGTGTCCCAGGTGTTGAGACAGTTCCATCAGTAGAAAGTGTCCCAGCTGTTGAGACAGTTCCATCAGTAGACAGTGTCCCAGCTGTTGAGACAGTTCCATCAGTAGACAATGTCCCAGCTGTTGAGACAGTTCCATCAGTAGAAAGTGTCCCAGCTGTTGAGACAGTTCCATCAGTAGAAAGTGTCCCAGCTGTTGAGACATTTCCAGCTGTAGACAGTGTCTCAGCTGTCGAGACGGTTCCATCAGTAGAAAGTGTCCCAGCTGTTGAGACAGTTCCAGCTGTAGACAGTGTCTCAGCTGTCGAGATAGTTCCATCAGTAGAAAGTGTCCCAGCTGTCGAGACGGTTCCAGCTGTAGACAATGTCCCACCTGTTGAGACATTTCCATCAGTAGACAATGTCCCAGCTGTCGAGACAGTTCCATCAGTACACAATGTTCCAGCTGTTGAGACAGTTCCATCAGTAGACAATGTCCCAGCTGTCGAGACAGTTCCATCAGTAGAAAGTGTCCCAGCTGTTGAGACAGTTCCATCAGTAGACAATGTCCCAGCTGTCGAGACCGTTCCATCAGTAGACAATGTCCCAGCTGTTGAGACAGTTCCATCAGTAGACAATGTCCCAGCTGTCGAGACAGTTCCATCAGTACACAATGTCCCAGCTGTCGAGACCGTTCCATCAGTAGACAATGTCCCAGCTGTCGAGACAGTTCCATCAGTAGACAGTGTCCCAGCTGTCGAGACCGTTCCAGCTGTAGATAGTGTTCCAGTAGTAGTTCCAGCTGCAGATGAGGTTCCAGCTACAACTCAAGCTCCAGATACAGATGGTGTGCCTTCTACATCTGTGGCATTTGTGGATGAAGTGCAACAAGACAAGGACACAACAGTAAGAACAAAACACAGAGCAGCACACACACACACACGCACACACACACAAACAATAACAATATTCTGCATGCTTAATATCACAATATATTGTGTAAATGAGTAAAGGTACTAATCTAATTGTGTGATTATAGTTTTGAATATTAATAATAATAATAATAATAATAATAATAATAATATCCTTTGTTCCCAGGATGTACCCACATCTCCACCAGCTGGGAAACAGCTGACTATCTACATGTTGGAGTCCGCTCCGATAGACGACCAGATCCAGATGGCGCGTGAGTTTCACATTCACGCACAAACACACACATACATATGGCTCATATACACTCCTGCTCTGCAGCTCAGCGTTTTAATCCACTTTTTCGACTTCTCCATTACGGTTTGGGAAGTGTTTCCTTGTGTAGACTGAAGCACCTGCTTTCAACTCCTCTTGCTTTTGTTACTCAATGATTGAATGAGTGCGTAGAAAGTGTCTGGTGCCTGGTGCTCTCTCCCTCTCTCACACACCTCTCTCTCTCTCTCTCTCTCTCTCTCTCTGCAGATGATTATATGTTACCGCTGGTCGAAAAAATCCACCCGACTCTGGCTAATAAGATCACCTGGATGCTTTTGGAGGGCGAGAACAACTTTGAAATCATGAACATGATCGGAGATCCTGAGCTCCTGCGTGCCAGGGTGAGCACACACACATACACACACACACATACACATACACACACACACACACCAATTGTATGCAAATTGTCCCAATATGCACATGCAAGCAATATACCAAGACTTTCATGTCTGATTCTTAAAAATGTTTGACATTGAAATGATGAATTAGCTTTAGCCATCTGGAAACAAAACCCCACCCACCAATCCCTCATTCCTCATGTGTGTGTTTGTAGGTGGATGAAATGGATGCTCTCTTGAAGGCGAGGGAAGCTGGTCACAAGCCGGTGAGGATCTTTAATGAAAACTGAACATGTGCTGATATTCAGTTATGAGATATGAGATACACAACAATATTTTGTATTAAATGTATCATCACGTCACAGTTTACACAGGGATAAAAAAAAGTTAAAAAGTCATTTCTGACTTCTGTACTTCCCTTTCAGGAAATCCTGAAGATGCTCTATAACAACCAAAACAACAACAATAAGAAGAACAAGAAGAAGAACAAGAAGAAGAAGAGAAATTATTAATAAACACTGCAAGCAACATTGCAAATCTTATAAAGTGGTCTGGGTCTTGATTCTCATTTTAATTAGAATTTAAAGAGAAACTTGTAAATTTATTTTGTTGGACTGTTAAAATCTGAAGTATTAACTCAGAAGAATAGTAATAATTGATGGTGATTTATATGCATGAAAGAGGGAAATTTAAATGTCTGTGAGGAATATTTTCCTGAAGATCAACAACAGATTCACGCCGTGGAGTGAAATCTTCATTCTGTTAAGGAGATTAAGTTGTAAAAGGCTGAGTTAGATAAAGAACAAAGGTCCAGCTGTTGCGGGGTTTTTAATATTAACTGCTCTCCTTCAGCCAGACACAATCTCCCTGGCATTGTTTGACTCATTTGCTGCCCATGATTGCTGAGGCTTCGGGGAATAGTCTTCAAATAATGTCTTGACAAATTTGAGAATAACTTCTCCAATAGACCATGAGCACCATAATTATCTCAGAAATCTGAAATGATCTCAGATCTAAGTGCACAAAGACTTGGGCTTCGATTCCCGCCTCCACCCTGTGTGCGTGGAGTTTGCATGTTGTCCCTGTGCTTTGGGGGTTTCCTCTGGGTACTCAAGTTTCCTCCCCCAGTCCAAAGACATGCGTTTTACGCTGATTGGCATTTCCAAATTGTCCATAGTGTGTGAATGGGTGTGTGAATGTGTGTATGTGTGTGTGATTGTGCCCTGTGATGGGCTGGCACCCCGTCCAGGGTGTCCCCGGCCTTGTGCCCCAAGTCCCCAAGGATAGGCCTCAGGCTCCCAGTGACCCTGTGTAGATTAAGCAGTATGGAAAATGGATGGCTGGATGGATGGATGGATATTTAGTCATGGCTACAGACAAAAAAAAAAGTTAACAGTGAGAAAGGGTGTGAATTCTTTCATGAATTCTTGAAAAAGTCCTTAACAAAAGTGACAGTTTATGACACATAATTTAGGATTACGTTAGTTTGTTCAATTACTTCTGGTCCCTGAAAGCTGAAAGTCTGCATTATTCATTCATTATTTAATTTCAGCTCCAATATACTGTAGTAGACTTACAGTATTTATGACTATATATAGGCTCTTGGGTATTTTAATGAGGTCTAATCTGGCCCCTACTGAAAAAAGTTTGGACACCCCTGATATACAGAAACAGGAAATTCTTTCAAACTGTGTACATCTCTCCCGGGAATTGTAGAGTATTGTGTAACCAACAGATGGCAGCAAATGATGTCGGGGAGAGATTTTTGTACAGTAAGAAGTACTTGATCAGAAGGGAGCTTAATATTTTATTGTGGAAAGTGTCATATTATGATATTTATATTAAGACGTCGCTAAGAGAGAGAAAGACAAGCAGAAGAAGATGTTACTAAGAATGCTGATGCTGATTATAATGACAGTGATAATGAAGATGATGATGATGATGATGATGATGATGATCACCCTATCCACTTGGCTTCATGCCTAGATCAGTGTGTTCCCTTGTTCTGAAGGGAAATCTGGGAATCCCAGGAGTGCGGCTCACGGCCTACTTTGGCAGATGGGGTCTTAATGTCGTAATCACAACCATCAGATGTATGCACATGTGCAGAACTATCACTGGATATCTCAGACTCTTGCCTGGGCCACACTTAAGGAAATAATCTGGCCTATTTAGAGACTAATTCATATGCCATGTACTTTTTTCCCTTCATAGTTGCATTTAATGTTGGGGAATGTTCCCGGTTTCACTTACATTATAGCAGGCATGTCTCAGGGAAACTATACACCTGACTACTGTAAAGCACTGACACTGGAGACTCCTTCCAAAAATGTTAAATAAACATCTTGTTCACAGAAAACTTCTTATGCGGAATCTGTTTATGTGGAGCATCCGCCATACAAGTCCCGTGATTGAGCTGCTACTATAGAAAAGATAACATACTACAACTAGTGCATTAATAATTAATCCGTGATTTGCTATTATAGAATATTAAATAACAGTACTATGGTATAGACAGTGAGAGACGAGATTAACCGTCATCTGTCATGCTTGTTTTGATCTGAAGTCATGTTTGTTCATGAGAAATTTGTGCAAGACCACAGGTTCTTAGAGTTTGAATCTTTGGTTGTGACTTTGCTTGTTGAACATAATCTAAAAGGAAAGGGTTTAGTGTTTAATTCAGGGTAAATCTGAAGGACGAAAACAGTGAAGTCTGTTGTATTATATAGCTTAGTGCTCAGAGATATACGGTACATACTGTATATTTTACAAAATACATCCACAGGTCTAATAGTTTAAGTTATGTGATTGAAAATAATAAATTTTCACAACTGTTGTGTGACTGTGTGTGTGTTATTGCATCTGTGTTGTCCTGGTGTCAGTGGTTTATGTGAACCAGATGGAAAACATTATAGTGGAACCGTGCAGAGTCAAGGAGGTCCTGGGGATGGAGGACAGAGAATGTACTGTCTGCTAGTACAGGATGACTAGATTTATCACCTCTGCCTGTGTAAACCTGCATATACATCTAACTATGTCTCTCATCTATTACAAAGAAAAATCAAACATTCATCAGAAAAATCCGAATCACATGAACTGTTTCAGGAGAGCCACTTCATCTGCTCTGTTAATAACACAATGATGGCTGATTATGTCAATCCCAAAATACAATGTGAACATCTCAGAGATGAGCAGTCGAGTCTTATTTCCGCAGCACAGACAGACCAAGGCTGAGTTGGCATTCTATAAAGCAGGAGCAGACTGATGGAAATGTCTGAGAATTTTTTTCTACAAAACTCGCATACCAGTGTGCAGTCCTTGAACCCGAGCCGCATGTGAAATGGTTTATAAATACAGAGACGTCTGGGTCATTGTGAATTTCCGCTTCAAGTGGCTTTAAAGCTCCCAGCTGGTACCTTCATATACATTCTGTTTCTCCAGAGATAGATTAGAGAAGATTTGTGTGTTTAGAGCTTTTTTACCAGATCCAAATGAAGGCTTCATGAGCAAGAATCAGAATGAAAATCAATGTTTTTCAAAGGATATCTCCCAAACAAGCAGGGCAGACGGTATAAATGGGCGAGAGGGGCTTAGCCCGCTCTCTCTTTCAGGAAGAAAATTTAAAACATGACACGGTATGCTGTTATAGGAAAATAATCAATGATGGGGTGGTGTGTTGAAGCTAGTGAATTACTGTTCCCACCTTAAAGTTGATCGTTTTCCTTTAAGAGAATGATTGATAATTTTTTTATTATTGAAAGAATGACACATCATACTTTTATCCGTTTAGAGTTGCATTTAATGTGACTCAGGAAAGCAAGTTAGTAATTAGTGATAATGTTATCACTTACATTATAGCACCTATAAACAGTCATTCCCTCACCAGCTTCTCCTTTGTCTCTCTCTTCAAGAAACCACAAAGCAGAAAACGTACTGACTGTTACAAAGCACTGACACTGGAGACTCCTTCCAAAAACCTTACCATATCAATCATTTTACATTTTTCTTTGTTAACAACTCATTTTTTAATCCATTTATTATTAATCTTATGTGAAGCATTTGCCATACAAGTCCCTGTATAGGTTGTTGCTATAAAAACGATAACATATTAGAATGGGGGCATTAATATAAATGTGTGATTTGCAGCTGCTCTTATAGAAAATTAATTAACACCTTTTAACCAATCAGATTGAAGAATTCAGCGCATTTGTATAAGCTGTTTAAAGGTTTTATATAAAAAGGTAGGTTAAAATGCAAAATTCTTCCTGAGATTTTTGTATTAATGTGTAGCCCTAGTCCTAATTCTAATCAAAATCATTTCACAAAAGAGATACAATGAGCATCTTGAGCATCTTGATGTTTATGAAATATCACCAATCCAGAGTTTTCTGCAATTACATGAGATTTGCATTTTTTAAATAAAAACAATAATTTGTTTTTATTTAAAATTCAATTTTACAAAAATGCTATAGCAATATGGACATATATGGCTTGAGTTTCAGGTTTAACAGTGCTAAAGAATGACATCATCCAGTATATTACAATCTATTTTGCATTTCTTTCCTAACCATGGTGGTGTTTTCATTCAAAAATGACCCACACCACCAGTCTGGAGAGAGTCATGGCCCAAACTGTAAGTTCCAGTGTAAAACCCAGTACTGATGCTCCATTATCTTTAGAGCACAGTTGAAACAGACTTCCCTGGTAGTTCAGACTCCCGGATGACACTTTGAGTTTTTCCCAAAGCTCCACTGCTTCGTCTTGGCAATCTGCAACTGCAGCAGAGGTGCACGAGAGAAAATCGCTCCAGTATCTGTGAAATGAAAAATGTAATACAATCAGTTTCTTGAACAATCACAAATTATTTCCATTTATCATTTCCATCATGGGGAAACATGGGTTGTTTTAGAATTAGGCTCCACAGGAATACTGTATCAGTTTGTACTGTTACTGTATCCACATTTTGTAGTGTTACAACCTGAAACTGAAATGGCACGAATCTACACATAACTTTGGAATAGGAGCTCAGATGAGAATTTGTTCACAGGACGTTGTCCAAGCTACTTTGTCCTGGTACAGCATCCCCACTACATGATGCTACCACCACCATGCTTCACTGTGGGCATGGTGTTCTGAAGCTGTTAGTAAATGATGGGTTTATGCCAAAAGTCCAAAATGTTCAGTTTTGGTTTAATTGAACCAGAGAACTTTTTCCTTCTGAGTCTCCAGCATGAGATTTAACATGGCTTTTTTTAAATAATGGCTTTCTGGACAACTTTGTCCAGGTTATTTTGTCTCTGCTGGAGAGATATGGAAAAAGCCATATGAAACCCCATGTTGGAAACATGAGGGAAAAGGTTCTCTGGTCTGATCAGACCAAAATAGAACTTTTGGCCTTGGCACAAAATGCTAAAATTTGGTGGAATCCCAACACTACTCATCACCCTGAGACCACCATCCCTACTATGAAGCATGGTAGTTTTACATCATGTTATAGAGTTACTTGTGGGAATCAGCTAAGCCTAGTAAACTGTTCAGAGTTGAGAGAAAGATAGTTCATGCCAAATACATGGCATTCATAGAAGAAAGCCTTTTATAGTCTGCAATCTTGAGACATGGTTGCAGAGGTTCACCTTCCAACAGGTCAAGAACCCTGAGCATACTACCAGGGCTTATGTGCCTTTTTCGGTCTAGTTAAGTTTTTTGAAAGAGTTTAGTAATAGAGTTTATTCGTCACTATAGAAAAAATGTTCTTTAAAATACATGTGCGACTGTAACTAAAATCTTGTAAGGATTAAAATGCTCTCATAAGTTTTAAAATAATGTTATAAGAGCCTATGTTAAAAGGCTAACTTGCACTTACGAGCAGACAGTGTGCAGGTTTTCCAGGTCGTCCAGGTCCTGAGGATAGTTCACCATATTTTCTCCAAGGCTGAGCAAGCAGTCTGAGAAACCCTTAAACACGGTCTCACATGCCCCTGCAGAGCTCACTGCTCGAAGCAAAGACGCTGAAATAAAAGATTATTTCTACTGATCTTTGTATAAGAAACTGCATGGTAGAAGAATGAATCATATGAGAATGAATTGTATACATACAAAAATATCCCAAATATAGAAGATTTTATCTAATATTTCTAATTAGGGGATGACGATAAATCACATATAAGATTACTAAGCTCATTTGTAGACACTTTATTGTAATCTCAAGCTTCAAATAATCTGGTCTGTTGCTTTCTTGAAATAAACATTTGAAATTAGTAGGTATCTGCTAATTAATAGAACAGTGCGAGCTTGAACCGAGGGAACAAAAGTCTAGAAATAAGTGTATTGATCTCATATTGATAAAGGTTACATAGATTCATCAATATATAAAATATTTTTATTTGTTAATATCATTTTATGCAGTGTAGACCATACCACTGTTTTACCATTGTTTTAAACATTATTTTTTAATTACCACACATCCATTTTCATTATAAACTCAGAATATGTTTGGTCAGATAAAGAATTCTTAGTATTCTTGGACATGAAAATCTCAAGGATGTCTGAATCATGTCTCTGTAATGAACATCATGTCTACAGTTAGTATGAAGTCTGTACAATGATAACCTACAGTATGGAAACTCTTCATGCTGGCAAATGAATAAAATATAAGTAATTTGTTTCATTATGTTCAGATGAAATGAACAGTATGATTTCCACATTATAGTCCAAATTATTCATTCTTACCTAACTGCAGTAAAAAGAGAAGCAAGCCGTGTCTGTCAGTTAAAGTAAATCCCATCTTATGCTGTGTGAAAGCATCAGAATAATGAGCTTCATCCACTCAGAGCTCCTATACAAGCAGAAAGAATCACTGTGATCAGAATCCCTCTTTTCTCATGCACGATACAGGAGGTGGTTGCCAGATTGTACATACTTCCTCTTACTAACATAGGTGTAAGAGTAAAGATGAGGTGTTATTAAAAAAAATTATAATTCTTATACTGCAGAACTTGTGCATTCTTACACTGCAGCACAATTGTGTTCATAATTCTGATTGATGAATATTTTTCTCATAGCAGCAGCTCTGACAATAGTTCCAGTTTTAAAGGAAATCACATGGTTTATGTTAATGCACTCATAAGTTATGGTTTCCATAGCAACAGCTGACACAGGGATTTGAATGATTGACATGCTACATCATCTAAGTCAAATAATAAATGTAAAAATAATTGATATGGTGAAGTTTCCTGTCATGAGATGTTTATTTGACATTTATATAAGGAGTCTCCAGTTTCAGTCAATGGTAAAGCTGTAACTTTAAGTTTTCAAACATGGCATTTCTTTTTGTTTAATTACCTTCCAGAGAGAGAAAAAAGATAAGCTAATGACAAAATGACCATTTATAGTTGTTATAATGTAAGTAAGAACAGGAACGAACTTGTTTCGCAGACTTTCCACAACATTAAATGTAACTATAAAGGATAAAAAAATATAATGTGTTGTCCTTTAATTAAAAAAAAAATTAATTGTTTGCAAATTGCTGTGGTATAAGAGGAATTAACAGTTCCGTATATGTTGTTATTGGGAAATACTGAACTTCATGGTGGTAACAGTAACTCAGCTTCATTACATCACCCTGTGGTTGATTAGTTTCCCTTAACAGCACGCCATGGAGTGTTTTATTCCTAACATCCTCAACAGGAACGAAGGAAAGAACCTACAGGCAGCAGTGTAACCAGCAGATGGCATTGTGATCCAAGTAGTTAACCTCCACACTGCTGACTCATTGTTTCACTGCACATTGTGAACTTATACATATTTTAAGTAAAGCGTATCACTGTGCTGGGGCTCCGATTGAATTTCATCTGGAGAACAGTGCACTATGATTAACAGCATCCACCACTTACATGTTTACTTGTTAGTCAGAAGTTAGTCATATTCGCATCCATGTCCCTTTCAAGGTATTTATGAAAAGTGTCTTTTACAAAGCATTGAGCAATAAATGAAGCACTGAGCGTTTGATGATCTGGAGGGTTGGGAAGGATGAAAAACAGTTTGTAGGCCAGAGGCAGTTATTCAGGTCACTGTAGGTCAGAGGCATTACTTAGTGTACAAATACAAGGTCGTGGTTATGTAAGGCAGCTGGTGGTGGAGAGAGAGAGAGTGCGCTCTAGTGGACACCCACACTCACACACTCACACTATGGGGCCTGCTGTAGGCTCATTGTTTCCATTATTTATTTATTTATTTATTATTCATTATTCACTATGAGGAATGCCTGTAGATTTGTGATCCTTTGTTAGTGAGTGCACATTTGAGTAAAATAAAGCAGATAAATGTTAAGCTATGTGTCCAACCCAGAGTGTGTGTTGGTCTTTACACTTTGCATTGTATCTTTCACTTATAAGAAAATGAACACATGCCCACTGTAAGTGCTTATACACTATATTTAGAGACATATTTAAATCTTGTGGTCAACGTATTGCTTATTCTGGCACTGCAACATATATCCTCTTGAAACCTGAGAATTTCATCAAAGTGTGTGACAATGACTATTTTACTTTGTACAAATATGAAATGTAAACAGTTGTTCCCTACTGTGACAGTAGTTGATGAGCAAAAAAAAAAACATGTTTCAGCGTGTGAAGTCTGCCTCATTAGTTTTGCTGGAGGTACAAGGCTAACGTAGTTAACAAGTGATTCAAGTTTAGAAGCTTTGTTTTTAGTTTTGGGCAATGTCTGAATCATCACACACTCACCTCACACACATCATTTAGCTTAGTAACACTTTTTACACAGGAACCATTTTCTAAAATTGCAGATTTAGCTTGTAAGTAACTTTTCTGAATGAATACACAAATCCAGTGTGAACCATATAATCATCCGAACCACTTGTAGTATACTACTCGACATTTTAAACCCTGCCTTGAGTCTGATTTCTGAAGGCAGACATTCAGATTCAAAACTGCTCCTAACTCTGCAAAATCCTTTTGTCTATTTTTATACATAACAGTGTTTCATACAGTATCAGAAACCACATCAACAAGCCTGTCTGAAATACTGAACAACTCCACGTGGTTTAAGGTGAGTGTGTGATGAAAACTTATCTTATTTGTTAGCAACATCAGCCTTGTACCTAGTACAACAATCTTTAAAATCTGGACCATCTTTAGCAACCAGTAAATTATTTTTCCAGCTTCCTAATTACTTGACTAGACTGAGCAACATCTTTTTTGAGGTTTTCTGAGTTTTTCAATTATTTTTATTCTTAAAAATAGCATTAGTAAAAGCGATTCAGAAAATGTTTCCTTTCTACCAGCTGGCAAAGATGGTCTACCAGTTCGATCAGATCAGTCTGTGTTTCGGAAAACTGGTAGCTGGTCAGAGTAAGCTTGATTTTTCCACAGGTAGGACAAAGACTCTAAACTGCCTAAATTCCATCTTTTTCTTCTGTTTTTCCCAAACTGCTTTAAAGAAAGAAATAAAACTCTGAATCGTGTTTGTGCTTTGAACTGGTGTTAAGCATTGATGCAGACAAATGGCTTGCTTTTAATCTCATCAGATCACATTAGCAAATAATGCTTTGGGACAGTGATACTCCATTATCGCCCACATAAATGAGTTGCACGGACGACTGGTATACATGAGCTTGCATGGCTAATCCCCCGTCTTTCAAAGATAAATAAGGTTTTCAGAATATTATTTGCTGTTAGCAAAAGATTATTTTGGACTTTTCCAAAAGCAAATGCAACAGGACCACCAAATGTTGTAAGAAATACACACAGAATGGTATGTGAGAAGTGAGGCTGGGGATGATTTCTTTCTAGCCCAGACTGTAGATTCATGCAGTCATTCATGCAGTGATTACAGAGTGACACGCCCCCTAGCTTTGATTTCCATTTTGGCTTATACTTTTCAGTGTAACACGTCATCAGCAGTGATTGATGTGCAATACAGTCACGGGCGTAATAAATGTGAACAAGATGGATTATTTATCATCTTTTGGAGGAGAAAGTTAAAGTAGATAGACTAAGCAGACAGTTAAAGTACGAATGACAGAACTGTAAGTTTATTGTTGTTAATTTTGAACAAAAGGGTAACTTTTCTGTTTACCGTGTTTGGTATTTGGAGGAAACGCGGCATGAGGCCGGGAAAGCATTGCAGACTTGAAACACTTAAAAAAAAATAGAAATCACAAAAGCGGCTCTATCTGCCTTTAACATTCCTTAGCTATCCAAAGTACCCAAGAAGATCCCTAGGATACTCAGTCATAATATCACCCTGGTACGTTAGATGGTTTTAGATTTTGGAACATAAAAGTGCCAGCAAAAATAAAATATAACTCTTGCTTCATGATACCTTCAGTAATCTACATTCTACAATCTACAATCATACATTTGTTGGGTCATTCATTGGCCAGGACAAGTTATTGATTCCTGGATTTTGGAGCCTTGATGTCTTGGAAACACTGGGTACAAAGCAGAACAAATGGGATGGGCTGCCAGTCCACTGCAAGGCATCACACAGACTCAGAGTCACACCTAGGGGCAATTGAGAGCAGCAATTTAGTGTTATGTGTTCAGGAAGTGAGAGGAAACCAGAGTCCCCAGAAACATGGACATGATCACCGGCAGAACCTTAAACAGTAACAAGAGCACAGAATTGAACCGTTGAGATGCAACACACCAACACTACCATGATACCTACCAAAGATACACCTCTACAACAAATTTGACATGAGCCTGGATGTTGGGTTGGTGAGTTTTCAATGAAATGCTCTCTTGTCTTTAGTTTTGTTCTCCCTTCTTCTCTCCTTTGTGAACTTGTAAGTGTTTTCACAGCTGTAGAATTGTAGAATTGAGAACTTAGTTGAGTTAAGGGGACGAACATTGCTTTACTTTACTGATATCAGCAGTCTCATTTTATTGTGTGTCCCTTTGTAGGAGATGATGGCAATAGTATCTTGGCTAAATCCTGTAACAGACTGTGCAATGTCAGTTATGTTGACATGTGCTGCTAGTGAGATTATACGAATATGATTTTCTCACGATAATCTCATGATGCAATAATATTATGGCTTTCTGCTATTTGTGATTTTTTTTTAGACATGCATCTAAACATGCATTTTTTTAGACATTGTTTTTTGGTTACAATGCAGTTGATTTTTTACAAGCCAAGGAATTCATTTATAATTTAATTTTTTGGGGTTTTTTTGTCAGTGATAGCATTTTTGTGGTGAAAATCATACAGTGTAAATCAGCCTTTACATAGACTTTCTTGCTACGTTTGCATTGGTTGATTGCACGCTTTGCTTTATAGAGTTATGTATTCTAAGTAAAAGTGCATGATGTGTACTGATGGCTATATGTTGTGTGCACTTGGGCTGATTATCTTTGCATTCTGTACATTTGGTGAATAAGGATTCAGCAAAGTGTGGCACATCAGTGCAGCAGGTACCACTGTTTTACAGCTCCAGGGTCCCAGGTTCGATCCTAAGCTTGGGTTACCGTTTGTGTGGAATTGCACATGTTCTGTCTGTGTCTGTGTGGGTTTCCTCTGGTTTCAGGCCATGTCCAAGAAAACATGCCACTGGGTGGATTGGCTACGCTACATTGCCCCTCAGTGTGAATGAATGTGTGAATGGTGTCCTGTGATAGACAAGAAGCCCATCCAGGGTGTATTCCCACCTCATGCCCACTGTTCCTGGGATAGGCTCCGGATCCACCACAACCCTGACCAGGATAAAGCCCTGACTGCTAATTAAAGATGAATGAACTCATTATCGTAAACTGAACAGCATATAGATGCAAGCACAAGACATATGACTATAACATGAACAAATCTTAACCTAATAACCTGAAATAAACTATGAGGAGATTTGTATAGAGCGCACCCAGTGTTCCTGGGATAGGCTCCGGACCCACCATGACCCTCACATGATTACTGAAAATGAATGAATGAATGAATGAATGAATGAATGGATTTGTAAAATGAAAATAAAGCAGTCTGAGGACTGAGATTGTAACAGACACATATTAGGAAAATCTTATATAATAAAACAAACAAAGGACCCAGGATACACCCTTGGGGCTCACCAGTAGCAGATTAGGGGGGGAAACAACTTTTAACTATCTCTTAAACAAGTAGCCTTGAATAAATTCCTGAGAAAGTGATTATGAACCAGGCAGACGGACATGAGTTGATGATAAAGCATTTGGATTTGAACTTTTGCACTTTGTTCCTGTATGATCGAGGACTTGTTGCATTTTCAGTAAGACTGAAACAACACCGCCTCTGTGTGAAAGTAAATATGCACCGGTGGGTTGGCTAAGAGTGCCACCTAAAAAAATAAAAAAAAATAAAAGTTAAAAAAAAAAATGCAGAAAAAAAAAAAAAACTTTTAACTTTGGCACCCCCACCCCCTCCCGGAGAGATGCTCGCAGCCTCCCCAGCACCGTCCCCTTGGAGACTGCACGAGCAACACGTGATGCAGCCGCTTATCAGCTTTAGGGAGCAGCGCTGCGTCGGAACGCGTGTGGAAGACGGAAAAAGGAGCCAAAAAGTCACTTTTCTACTTCATCTTCGTCAGGAACGTCGACGGATTTCTTTCTTTTGAGCGTTTGAGGAGGACAGAAATGTGTGTGGGTTAGTCGACGAACTTTGCACATCCTCTAAAAACGCCATTTTGGGCGCTCCTCTCCGGAACGAGTTTGCAGTGGGAGGTTTTTTTTTTCTCCCCCCTTTCGTTCTCTCCAAAGTCCATCATCTGCTTTTCACCATCATCACGGAGCGCAGCAGGCTGGCCGGCCCGGAGCTACTCCACCGTGAGTCTCGAACAACTTCCCCAAACTTTTCTTCCTTTCTTTTTTCTTTCTTTTCTTTTCTTTCTTTCTTTCTCATCTCGACGCCTCGTGCTTGCGTTTGCGCTTGGTGTGGACTTTATCCTGCATGAAGCCAAAAGTAGATCTTTAAAGACCTAGAGTTTGTTTTAAAGAAAATAAATTAAAAAAAAAAAAAACAAAAACAAAAAAAAGATAGAGTGAGAGAGAAAGAGAAAGAGAGAGAGAGAGATCGCCAGGATGATGTTCGGAGTGAGTGTGTGTGTGTGTGTGTTTTTTCCTCTCTTCCTTCTCTTCCTGCTTTCACTCTCTCCTCCAAAAGCGTGCAGGAATGCGAGCAGGCGTTTCCAGCAGCTTTACCTGCGTGTAGCTCGCCTACCTGGGCGACTAGAAACGGAAACACACCTCATGGATGGGTTTTGTGAGCGACTTGCTTTGGCTTGAGCTTTATTTGACGTGAAAAGTTAATGATCCGTCGAGCATCTGAGTTCCATCTCCGGACTTTGGTCGGAGCGGACGCGGTGGGGGGGATCTACACGTTTCCCTACACGGTTTGACCTTGCCAGGACGTTGATTTCTTTAGCTCTGTTTATTTGTTTCTTTGTTTTTTTGTCCGCTTTTGGATTTGTGGCGTTGATGTGTGGATACATCATGAGATATTTATATGCACTCTGTCCTCTCCTAGGCTGATGTAGTTTATGGACTGGGAACGTGTTCAGCTTGAAAGAGGAAGTTGGTCTTTCTTTAGAGAGAAGAAGTTTAGAAAAGAGCGAAGTCATTAGGAAATATTCAGAATACTTTCAGCTTGTACCACATAGGCAAGTTTAAACATTGTTTCCAAGGTTTTGGGCTGGTTTTCTCTCTCTGTCTCTCTCGTGTGCATGGCTTCTCCTTGATGTTCCCTTGATGAGTGCACTGTGCCCTCCTCCTCGTCATCCGCCTATCATGGTTCCTCTTTGGAGAGGCAGAAAAGCGCACATCCGCATGAGCCACCGTTCACACGTTCACACGTTCACATTCCGTCACGAAATTCTACACTAGAGGAGGCCTGCAGATGCACCGCCATCCACCACCAACACTGACTCACACCCCTATCTGTTCAGCTTTCTTTACCACCAGCACCAGCACCACACACAGGTAACGCTGCAACCACTTAACCCATCAATCTGATCTCTCTAGTAAAGTCTTTAAAAGAAAACTCCACACTGAAACACATGAAATATATTGATGTGCTATGCTGTGTTATGTATTTATGCTGTCTCGAGCGATCCTGGTGCTAATTTGCTTGCTTGATGTTGAATTGTCATTCTTGGTAGAAGTTTTCCCGCAGTGATGTCACAGGGTGATATTTGTAGTGTAGTTACTATTGACTTTCACAGGAGGAAACATTTTAATGATCTCAAACATACGTGATAAGCATCACATCACACAAACAAACCAAAAAAAAAAGTAGTAGTGAAGTTGATGCAAACATTGGACTCAAAATCGGTCCCAGAATGCAATGCAACAGAGTTGCACAGAGTTCTGGCAGAGACTTAGCTCTGCTAGTTAGCGATCTATGAGATGACAGGCACGATGATGTTGGCAGCAGTATTAGCATGATGCTTTGGTGAACAGATAAGGAGGTGAGAAAGCTGGACAGACTTAAACGACGTCGCATCGTCTCTTTAGGTAGAGATGAAGTGAGGGCGAAGTCACACTGCACCACTGTCAGCAGAACGGCATTGTGGGTAATGCAGGAAACCGTTCAACAAAGTTAATCATAATATAAATCATTTGCACAAATGAAGATCAGATATTCATTATAAATATTGATATGTAAGTGGATTCATGGTGGATATTTTTTCTTCAATACAGGATTTGACGTTAATTAATCACCTTTGGCCCCTAAACGTCTTTTTTTTGGTCCGTATTAGTTTTGATGACTCGTACATGACCACAACAGTTGTGTCAGTGTTTGAAAAGACATATTTAAAACTTTCTGGAACAGCATTTTAAACCTCATACATTTGTGCCATATGTTCTAGATATGCTAATGGGTTCAAAAATGGAATTTGAAACTACTGGCTTTCCTTAAAATGGCATCACCTCATAATATTAGGTTCAGATTTCTATTTGGGATCTGCACTATGCAAGCTTCTTGATGGCATTAACTCTGTTATTCTTTTAATTAAAAAGCCTATGCTTTGCAGCTTTAATAATTTGGTTTTCAAATTGCTCTAACCAGTCTAAGGTCACCTTGTGTCTTAAATAAGGCTCTGGTTATTATTCCCTACCAACGACAACCTGCATTATGAGTATTTTGTACTCTCTAGAGTATATTGTTCAGACACTAACCTGTTGCAAGGCATTGTTGGATTTCATGTGTTCAGACATGGCTACTAAACTCTTAAAATGGTGCAGTATATAGTGTATAGGATGTAGTATTGGACATCCTGCTGGTCTTACAGGGTTTTTGAACCCTGATGGAGGAGGTGATAAGGATAAAGAACCGTGTTTTGCACAATTACAAGTCTGACAGGCGAAACCAGTGGATGGAGGAGTCTTGAGAATCTCGTTTTTTGGCGCGGTTGAGCAAACAGCTACAGATGGAGTGCACAGAAAGCTCTTGCTTTAGTGATTTAATGTAGTCATGGTTGTAGTTTGAAAGAAAAAAAGAGGCTGGTGAGGGAACAACGGTTTACAGTGGCAGTAACAGGAACTAACTTGTCTCACAGATGTTCCACAACATTACATGTAACTATGTGTGGATAAAAGTGTGATGTGCCATTCATTAATAAATAATTGTTGGAAAAATCGCTGTGGTTTACGAGGAATAAAACACTTCAGGACATGCTGTTATTGGAAAATAATCAACTTTGTGGTGGTAACAGTAACTCATCTTCATGCCAGGCCACATCATACCACCCAGTCATTGATTATTTCCCTGTAACAAAGGTTAGTCAAATACTGAATTCAGACTTAATTTGATGTTCTGTAATGTGATACGTGAATGTGAAATCGTTATAGTGGGAATGCTAGTTATACATACATAGATGATGATGTAACATATTTGTAGATGCAGTTGGTCCTATGACGTAAGTTACAGGACTAAAAGAGAGTTGCCTACTTTTTAAAGAGGTGAAAATCAAGGCCGCTTTACTATTATGAGGCATTTCATATGATATGTAACTGTAAAAAAAAAAAAAGATGCTGTGATACATTAAGAAGGATTTCTTTTCCCCAATACAGCTCCACCCCTAATTGAGGAGCCACCCAGTTGTTGCTCCTTTTGTTCAGAATGTTTCCTGCAGCGTCACTGATAAGTCTCAAAGTGCAGAAGAGGAATCTTGGCAGTTTGAAGCATGTATTTCATGCTGTGTGGCCTGCCTCAGCATCTTGGACTTTAAGCCATTGTAGAGCTACAATGCTAAAAATTCTCAGTGTATTTTGAGGCATTGTTTGTTCAGCCTCAATTTTGTGCCATTGTCCAGAACAGTTCCCACCTCCTTCAGTGCTGGTGGGTTGTTTATGGTCATCATTCTGAAGCCCATATAATTACGCTTCCACCGCCATGCCTGACTATAGAAGCTCTGAGTGTTGAATGGATTGAAACATTCAGACCAGACATAATGGAGCTCAAGTCATCCAGAACAGATTTTTGATTCAGTTTTGTAGTACCATCTGTTATATCGTCATTGCACAAGTACAAGTTTCAGTGTGCAGTTCCCCGTCACGCTATGTTACCTTTATTAACGAACAAGAACAGAATTTCTACATGAATAAAAAAAAGAAAGGAGTACAATACAGTTATGACTGAGTGTTGAGAGTATTCACAAGCTTAGTGGAGAATCACAGGCTTCAACTCTTCACGATTCGTACATAATTCCAGCCTGACCTGAACTTTTTTTCCCCAGTCGAAGTTTGGCCAGGATTAAACCGAATCAGAACCGATTATTTACTAGAACATTGCAGTTATTTCTAAAATTCTGACCTGTGTTCAGAATTTCTTTTTAAAAATCTTGTTCAATTTGTATATGGAAAACACTTTGGAGTGCCACTATGCTAATTCTCATTTTACAAAATGCACCAGAAAAGTGTTTGCCCTACAAAAGTAACATTACGATGCCACCGTCATGTGAATGCCATTTCAAGAAAGCAAACTTGCCCATGAGCTCTGGCTGGGACTGATGGCATTACGCTCTCTCTCTCTCTCTCTCTCTCTCTCTCTCTCTTGCTCTACTCTCTTATAGTGATACTAACCAATCAGAGGTGGAAGTTAGCATTTCCTGCAAGTGTGGCGTAGCATGAGCAGCAGTCTGAAAAGATGTGGCAGCTTACATATGTTTCAGAGGAAACACGAGACATGGGAGAGAACAAGCCATTGGTTGGGAATTAGCAGTGAGTGAAATTGGGAGGAAAAGTTGCAAAAGTGTCCAAGTGAATTTCACTCACTTTATCTATATAGAAATAACAAAATAAACAAAAAATTCTCTTGTAATACTTATAATGTAGTAAGCCAGAGTCATGCAAAACAGTCATTAAAAAAAGTATCAAGTCTTTTCTACGCAAATGAAAAACGTGCATTACTAAGTGACCCATGAGGATAAAAAATGATTTATTGGTAGAGGGTGTGAATACTTTTCACAACAAGTATGTAGCCTTTTCAGCTGTCCTGTTTGATATAAAACTGCTGAATTTTTAGATTTATTTTCTTTATGTTCAAATATTGTCCTGGTTTATGTTTAGGAATGTAATGGTTCATATTAATCCTATGAACAAAATACCAGCACTTTATTAAAAACTCACTCCTAAACCCTTGATGTGATCTGGTTAAAAATTGGCCTTTTTTTTTTTTTTTTTTTTTTTTTTTTTAGACCAGAAAAATTTGTGCTGCTTGGATGTGTGTGAAGGCTGTGATTCATCCAAAAATCCAGAAACACTCTAATTCCAGCTTGCAATAAAATATTTAGGACTATATTTTTGAATAAAAAAGAGCTCATTTTCATCATGCAACGTTCTACTGAGATGGGCGATATGCCAAATATATCATATCATGACACTTCTAAAAGTCGCCTCACGATAGGTTTATTAACAAAACAATAGTGTTGCATTTTTAAATGTGATTATACTCAATTATACTTTATACTCATTCAGCATCTACTGACAATACTCATAATATCTGAGAAAAGTGTATTGACAATTTAAAACTGTATTAAAAGTCTATCACTGTATTGTCTAGCCTTACTTTCTACAGTACAGTCTCACCAAAGCTATTATCATAATAACAAATAACTAACAGTTTACAGATTACGCTGACCGTAAACATTCTAAGTGGAGTAAGTATAAGTCAGTAACCACTATGATTACAAACATTTGCACAAATTTGTTCCTGCTAGAGGAAGTTTAGATGCAGGAGTGGATGGAGAGCTGGAGATCGGTTGGTTCGGCTGGTTATGTCCATGCCTTAGCTGCTAGTGATGGGTGATCACTCGTTCAGAGGAGAGGTGGGCATCCTGTTTCACTCCTGTGCTATTTTTAACCCATCTATTTTAGATAAGATTATGTTCCCTTGGCCTCGTAGAGCATTGGAGAGCTGGTTAGGTGCTGGGGTGTAGACTGATTTACTCTACCTGTGTGTAGGAGATGAGCTGTTCTCATAAAGCTCATTGCATACTTACTATAATATAGCTGTATGTTTTACTATTACAAACTTATACAAGTCTAGAAGTGCACTGAAAGCAAAAATACAAACGCTAAGAAACAGTTAGTGGTATGATTTGTGAGGTCACATTGTTGGGAAAGAAAATGCAGGAAAGCAGAATCAGTTGAGTCAGACTCAGTAAGATGGGAGAAGGATAACAGGAAATGAAGCAGTGTGTGTAAATGAAGGAAGTAGAAAACGCTGGTTACAGTAAGCCCTACTCTGTCCCTTTCTGAAACCATACTCCATCTGTGAACATCGGTAGTGTCTCATGTTGTGTTCGAGGTAAAGTTGCAACTTGTAATTCCCCACCTACAACCTGTAAGAACCACTGAAAACACCCCCTCAACTTGCAGTTTCAACTTGGGGTAGTCTTCTCAATAACCAGTTTCTTCCGTGAGTTATCACTAACTTTAGCCACTAGATTGTTGCTAATGCTACTTGCTATTTGTCAGTAGTTCACTAGAGTTGAACAGAACCAACAGCCACTCAAGCCTGTAACTGTAAAAGTGCGGTTAAAGTAGCTTTTTATGAGCTTTACTTTCTTGGAGGCATCTATGGGTTTTTTTTTTTTTTGGGGTTTTTTTTTTTGCCCACTTTGCACATCAAACATGCCAAGGTGGAAAATGACATTATTACAACTTCCAAATTACCACTTAGAAGGCACCAAGAACGCAGCAAGTTTCTGCTTCAAACGCTGAATGTGTCACTGAATGCTGTGTTTACTCAGGGAAGAGTTGGTCTGTGAGTGAGAACGAGGGAGGAGAAATCCCACAGCAGAGCTCAAAATTAAACATCTCATCATCCCACAAACTATTTAAAAAGATTTCTCCAGAAGATTTGGCCAAAATAAAACACTACACAACTTCAGTGATAACAAATCAACGATCCTGACTCTCAGAGCCTGGGATCTCGAATGGCGAATGGCGGTAATTCATAACGGCTATCTTTTTTTTTTTTTTTTTTTTTTTTTTTTTTTTTTTTTTTTGCTGTTCTATTGTTGACTAATTTTCTACAACAGCAGCTCTGACAGTTTCTGCTTCAGCGTAATTCACAGGTTTATGTTAATTCACTCGATCATTTCTATAATAACGTCTTTTAATAAACATGTGTGTTGATAGTTAGCCATCTTTGGTGAAGCTCTCTGTAACATTTTCTAAAAGAAAACTTCATTCAGTGCCAGTGCTTTGTATTTCTTAAGAACAAAAGAGATGCTAGTATATGAATGACTGTTTAAAGCTGCTATACCATAAGTGATGAGAGGAAGTAACTTGTTTTGGGGATGTTTCACAACTTTAACTGTAGCTATACTTGGATATAGTGTATACTACACTATAAAATTTGTAATTGTTGACTAATTGCTGATGTATGTATTGACCATGTAACACCTTCAGGTTTTAATTTTATATTTCATTTGAACCAATGAAATGCAGTGTGTGTAATGCGCGTAATGCAGCGAGCACTGAATCATCATTACTGAAGTAATGCAGCTCAGCCATTGCAGCACATCAGCTACCATAGCCACACATTAACATGTCGTCAGTTTATAGGGTGCCATTACTTTTCTTCCAAGTCTATGTCTAGAGTTAATTGTCTCAATTTATGGATTTGTTTTGGATTGATTTCTTTCAAGTCATTATGAAAATTATGAGTTATGAGTTTCACAAAATTTTCGTTGTGTGGTTGAAATAAAAAGCGATGTCCTAATTCATTTGTTTATATCCACTTTGATAAACGTTTACGCAGTATATTAATGTTAACATCTAGCTAGCCTGAGAAGTTCTTCTTCACTGGTATTGTGTTTGCAGTTTGTCGTCATAAGAATGGTGGGAGGATCTATTTGGGATGATTATGGTTGCTCCAGGATGAATAAAATTGCTCTCCAGGACAATTTTCAGGAAGTTCCTAAAACAGTTGTTTTCCTGTGAGCTTCGCAGGGCCTCCCTCGTGCTCTCTCTATCTCTCTCTCGCTCTCTATCTCTCTCTCGCTCTCGCTCGCTCGCTCTCCTCCTCCTCCCTCTCGCCCGAGCCGGGCTGCTGACTAAACGGTTTTGTCAGCTGGCAGCGACTCTCCATGTGTGGATCTGCGATGGTTTTTAGGTCTCGAGCACAGACGGAGGATGCTGGAGTCTCGTGTATCACACTCTAAAATAGTGTAATAAGTAGTGGGATTTCGATCGGACTGGATTTTTTCATTTATATATATAAAAATCTAATGAAAAATCTCAAAAAAGATTGGGTATACTAATAAAAAAGATAAACGGTAATGAGAATGGAATTGATGTTTGATGTAATCTTGCTGCTTCTTTGTAGCTGTTGGAAACGCATCATCATTTTCTGTTGCCTTTGCTGAGCATGTGATTTAAAAAAAATTATTTTTCTGCTCAGAGTTAGGGCTGGGCCATATGATATTTTGATAAATTGTTACAATACCATGTTTATATATATTTCAGGAATTGCAGAAAACTTTTATGTTTTTATAGCAATAATTCTGTGGAAATAGTTGATTTGATTAAAATTTTGCACTGATATTGAAATTTAGTAATAATTTTATTTCTTTTATTATGAAACTTAGAGTAGTGAAGCATCACTAGAGATCTAAAACCAAAGCCAACAAACATTTATGAGGCTTCATTCATCAATTTAAAAAAACAACTAAAAAACATTTTTCACTAGCTTTTATAAATTGCTTTACTTTTACAGGCACAGTATTTTTATATTATACATTTGTATATTTTAACATTTAGATTATCATCATTATTTGCATATTTCTTAGTTCTCGTTTTTTTTACTTTTTCACTTTTAAGTATAAATCTTTATATTTTCATTATTTTCTTCTGTCGCTGCTGTTATTTATTGCATTATTATTATTTGCCTATTTGTCTATTTTATTTTGTCTGTATATATTTTTTGTATACATATATTTTATCAATAGTGCTATATTTTTAAAAATTTATTTACTTATTTATTATAGTTAGTTAGTTGATAGTTACATAACCCTATCATCAAACTCAAAAAAAAAAAGTTCACAGTTGTTTTTAATGTGACACTACTATATATCATGATCAGTATATTGTGTCGTAGATATCATGATATAATTTTTGTCACATCACCCAGCCCTGCTGAACTTGGGGTCTGTTCATCTCAAAAAGATGAAGTTGATGGGCTTTATCTATAAGCGTACCTACAGCATCACATTCAGGATTTTTCAGTTACAGTTCATGAGTCCTTAAATGAATGCACAAAGTTATGTTGTGACAAATCTCTAGTATTTTGTAGGTGTTCCTGTGAAATCAGAAGTGCTAGCCCTCACCTGAGAAATCACAGGTGTTTTCCGCCTGAAAATACGTGTTTGTGTTAATAATAATTAGTCATCAGCAGTGCATTATGCCAATTATTTAAGCCTGCTTCTAGGATTAGTGAGGAGTGGATTGAGTGGAAAGGAAAATGGGAGAGACTGAGGGGGAGGATAGCAGGCCTGTGGCAACTCGGCGAAACCTGTTCCTCCTGAAGCGGCAGTCTGTGCTCTCGAGCCCTCCAACTAGCTCGCTTGAGGAAAAAAAGATGAATTGAGATCTAAATACACATACAGTGCTTCTTCATCAGGTCACTTGCTGGTCAGCACTGTACTCCTCTCAGTTTTGAGGTGGAGGAATCCAAAAATAGAAGCTGATGACCTAATGTTAGTGTCAGTCTTGTCACAAGGCTCATTCACTCATAATTGCTGGATGAGACAGTGATGTTCGTTGTGTGGATGGGCGTGAAGGAGGCGTTTTCGGTGTAGAGTCATGTATGTGGAAATAGTAAGTCCGTATTACAGGGTTAAGCAGAGTTCCTCCTCGAGATGCTGTTGCATTTAGATGTCCACACGTTTGTGTCATTGTATCAACCCTATTGGACAGAGAATCATTCACAGAATGCATCGGGTTTGTTGGTGAGGAGAAATGTAAGAGAGAAGAGAAGCTCGGGCCAGATCCTCCTCTGAGTCTCTGAGTGAGATGTGCAATGGGAAACAGATGTTTCTCTGCTTTGGCTCTCAGCTTCCAGCGAAGAGTCTGCCATCCTCCATTTCAATGGTGCAATTAGAAAGCTTCAGACTTTTATTATTAGACTGTCATAATTATTTCAGATTTCTTTCAAAAGGTCAGCGCACTTAAAGGCTTATATTTAGCCCCTATCGTTTGCTTGCTAATTTAAAGTTGAGTGTTTGTTTAACACCAGACCTAACACCATAATAATTGAAATAGTACATTAACCATCAATTAAGCACAAATGTTGTCAAAGTGGTGGGTAAAGGCCTTTTTTTTTTACCATTTTTCTGCAATGGTTGATGTTTAAAGTAGCCCTGCACTCAAAAACGTAATTTTTAAATGGTTAACTTGTCTTGGATGCCAGTTTTTGTTTATTCTAATATAGATTGGTGCTTTGGTCAAATTAGTTACCATACAATGTGCTAAATTCACCTTTATTCCATTCAAAATGGTAAATACCTTAGTAATTTTGAGAGGAAAAAAACCCTGATTAGCTTGAAAATATATGCCTGTTATGCAACATACAGAAGTATGTGAAAAATATGATTATACTACATTTGCTAAACTCACATTACTATTCAGAACAGTGATTGCTTCAGTACAGAAGAAGAATCTCAATTAGATTGAACATGTGTAGTGTCTGTTATGCAAAATACTAAAGGATGATGTGATTTCTAGAAACATCTAACCAGAGAACCTGCATCCTTAGCTAGCTAGCTAATGTTAGTGTAGAACAAAAATGTGATACTATATGATACAGCTGCTAAACTCAGATGAATTCTGTTCAGAACAGTTTGTTCATTACATTTGAGAAAAAAAGAGCTTGAAAATGTATACTGTCTCTTAAGAAAAACACTAAATGATGATCCACAGAACATGCTTTCTTAGCTGTTTTGTCTGCTGTGAAATTAATCCCTGAAAAACAGGGACAAGGCAAATCAAAACTCAGATAGTGAAATCCCCCACACAACAAATGTGAGCTAGTTTACTAGAAGTTAGCTATTCAGAAAGCTAATTTAGCTGATGTTGGTGAAGATTTTGATTCATTTGTGAAAATGAATGTCTTGGAATATGAAAAAGCTAATCAAAACACAGACACTGAAATCCAGGTAGTGACAAAAACAGGCTAGTTTGCTAGCAGCAAACTGGCCTGCTAGCTAACACAGCTAAATTTAGTGATTAAAAAAAGATAGTTGTTATGGTTTGTTTTGAAAGGGGTTGGGAAATGTTAAATACTTTTAAATGTTAAATCTTTAGAGAAAATAACAAGACTGTGATACAAAAATCCAGTGTCTAGCAGTGACAAGGCTAATTTTCTAGCAGCTAATTAGCCAGCTAGCTAGACATGAGGGGGCTTTTCCAGTTGCATATTTATGTAAATTTATAGAGTCTGGCTTTTTTTTTTAATGAGAGTAAAAATTTAGAGACTTTCCTAGTAGGAGTGAGAGATATAATAAATATATATTGCCATATTTGAAGAAGTTTCTACGATAAACAAGATGTATCAGGATATGTAGCTTTGCTAACAGGCTACCTGCAAAACAGTTGTGTTGCAGTTAAAAAATAAACCTTTGAAAGTACAAGTTTAATACTTTTATATTATTATGTTCTCATATATAAGGAGGGGAATATTTTTTAGAAATTATATCAGTTTGCTTATAATTGCCATTTCGAAGTAAAAAAAAAAAATAATAATAATTTTTCACGATCTCAATCTTATATGGTGGTATCGTCCAGCCTTGGTTTCTGTGTGTTTAAGCATTAAAAAAACAAACAATTTATTATTATAGATTTTTTTAAATAGTTCAACGTCACATTCAGTGCTTTTTAAATAGTTTTTTAAATTAGAGCAGGCTCTAATTTCAATAATTTTATATTTGCATATTCTCATTGTTCCAACAGCATTACTCTACCTGTGTGTGTTCCTCATATTCCTTGCTCTTACATAGCTATTTGTGTGATTATGTCAAAAACATGTAGTTCCACCTGTATTTAGGTATTTGTTGATGAGTCCGCTTCACAGAAGGCCTGTTTGCACTACCGTACATTCCTCTCTCTAAATTGTAACACTAATGAATGTAGTGCTGATGTACACAATTTGACAGGTTTAGCATGAAGCAATGTATTTCTTCAACCTTATACCTTCTTTTCAAGGAGGTCAATATAATTAGAGATAATGAACAAGCATGCTAGCCAAAGAATGCTAATACGCAGCCCTCGTCCCCAGGGGTTCATCTGAGCTCAGCATCTCTTTTAGCAGGCTTTTTTGTCTAAATGCCCCGTAGCAACGAAGACAATGGACCAAAAACAGCGAGGTGAAAAGCAGATCGCTTCCGTCTCTAGCAACACGATACAGGAGAGTCTGTGTGCAGCTGGAGAACGGGGTCCATCCTTTCCTGGTTGTCATCTTTTGTTGATTGCATCAGTATCCAAAGCTAAAGATAGGCCAAATTTTATGTTTTGTTTTGGGTTTTTTTGGACCTGTTCTTATCTGGGAAGTGGATATACGATGGAAATGAACGATGGCAAGACCAGGTGTGAGCCATTCAGTCATACGGTGACCACATAGAGCAACACATTGAGTCATTTGTTGTCCTACATTTCTATTTACCTTCACAGCATTTGAGCAGAAAGGATGACACTCGATCTAATAATTAGAGTGGATCTGATGACACCTACGCCCACTTTAGCAGTTCATCTGTACTCCATCTCACTGTTTACTCTATCTCCTGTGGTTTAAGTAGGAGTTATCTGGACTTGTTTGTGTTGGAGTTAGTTTTTTTTTTTGTTTGTTTGTTTCTTAATGTAACACGTCTTGTAAAAGAAGTGAATGATCATGATGGAGGTGGAGAAAACATATAAACGAGG
Source organism: Pangasianodon hypophthalmus (assembly GCF_027358585.1). NCBI lineage: Eukaryota > Metazoa > Chordata > Actinopteri > Siluriformes > Pangasiidae > Pangasianodon > Pangasianodon hypophthalmus. Next base: position 3,103,097 of record NC_069730.1, on the reverse strand, counting down.
CAAAGTTCACCTCTGCCGCCTCTCTGGCCCAGTTCAGCTCAGGGTTGCAGTAAATATTAACTCCCTTATCACAGGGCATAGGACATGCTCAGCTAGCCTGCATGGCAAGAGCAACATTCTCAATGTTAGTTTGTATTTCATCAAATTTAGCCCTGATTTGGTGTAATTCGGTGATGTAAAATGCACTTCCACAGACTGAGCATTTTATTTGCCATCTTCAGGGTAGTAAAAGTAATCCATATTACAGCTGATGGGGAAAAACCTCACTGTTCAGCATCTATTAAAATTTTTATTAAGTAACCTTGTGGAATGTGGGTTAATGGCTAAGTATAGTTTAATACGTATTTGTCAAACTGTTCAACTAAATGAGCCTCGTGTTACTTGATGTCATTTATCCTATACTTTATTTTCACAATTTTTCAAATATGTATCACTTTTCTTTTTAAATAGAACAACGCACAATTCCATAACACATCTCCTATAAGTAATTTTACGTATATTTGTGTCTATATAAGAAATTTTACAATATATATGGCTGAATCTCAAATGCTTTTCTAGTGTGCACAGAGTACACTACATAGTTCTCCAATAGCATTATAATGACCGATGTATTGAGCATATATAGTGAATAGAAAGTGGTTTTAGATTTGGCTTTTTTTTTTTTTTTTGGCTTTTTTTTTTTTTTGATTGTCTAAGAAGTGTAAATCAGATTAAATACCAGTGACAGAAAAAGTATAAATTATGCATTTATTAATATTCATTATTTATCTACAGGCCAAATAAGTATTTCAGCCCTAATTTATTTATGAACACTTGTGTGGGTGGAAGATGCAAAAAAGTAGCATCAGTGTCTGTTACTGCAAATATCTTCTTCACCTTCCGACCTGTCATGGCCCGGCATAGCAGCGTAAATCCTGCACATGCAGCTGAGGTCAGGGGCTGCCATGCTTCCACACACACACACACACACACACATACACTAAACAGCACTAAAGCTATGAGAGTGAGATTTTCTTTTGATATTTAGTGTTTAACCAGTTAAAAGACTCATGCAGCTTGATATTAAGATAATTTAATCACTTTTAAATGAGCTACAGTGATGTTTCTATTAGGATGGAATCTTCTTTTTATCCAGATGCCATTGTGTGTAAAGTTTCACATTCGGTTTTCTTTTGTAGAGCTGTTAGTAATGAGCACTGCTATTGCATCGTCAAATAATCACAATCACAATCCAGTTCTGTGTTAACTGTCTGAAGCTGTGTGTGCTGAATAAATTGCTCTAAATCTCATCAGCACGCCCGAGAGGCCAAAGTGCACAAGATTAGGAATGTTTGAAACTTTAAAGATTTCCTACGGACTCTGGCCGCATGGAGTGGCTGTGGAAAGCTGCTGCCATCTATTAGTGCTCCGACCTGCCGAGATATGAGTGTCTGTAAGAGCTGCCATTTATTTCACATGATAACAGTGTAAGAGAACGATGGGAATTAGCCACTCCTAATGCAAACCAGAGAGGCTACATGACTGAGGATTACACGGAAGAACCCACCTTTTTTTTTTTTTTTTTTTTTTTTTTTTTTTTTTTTTTTTTTTTTACAGCATACACTTTAGTAGTAAACTGACAGTGTCCGTATGATTCCTGTGGGGTTTTTTTTTATACAGTATGTGTGGGGGTTAAAGATCTCTCACTCATTCCAGCCTTTAGCTGGCTACACACACTCCTATAGGCCAGGAAGAGTCACCTGATCACCCCGGCTGAGTCGGCCACACAGCGTCTCCCATCGTGGCTAGTGGGCGGAGCTTCTTTGGATTCATTGAACTGTTCATTTTTCATTCATTGCACTGTCTTGTTCTGTGTTAGTTTCCGTTCAGCGACGTGGCGTGTACTTTGATCGAAAGCCGGCTCTGTTGCAGAGCCGATCTGAGAGGAGAAAGTCTGATTCTTTTCTTCACACTGTGTTGTTTTGTGTTCGAGGTTCTATATTTATTTAAAGTTGTCGCTATATTAGTGTGAAAAAAAAGTCCTGCCAAAGTGAATTTTAAAGTGTAGTTGTATATGTAAAATAATAAATTGTTTACCATGTCAAGAAACTTAAATGGCTTTAGAAAATCATTACCCAAAAACATCTTTATCCAGAATCTATGATTATGCGTGATATGCAAATTAGAAATCCAGCAATCCCAAGTGCAGTAGCTAGCTGGCTAGTCAACTGCTACTACACTAATATGCACATGTAAGATTTAAATTTTTGAGCACATATAACCTTGTCATATTGGCAATAATTTATATATGTTTATCTATTTTGTTCATCATTAACACTAGCTTGGTTAGCTAGCCGGATAGCTAACAGCTAGTATAGCTTTGCTCTTATCCCACATAGGCACAATAGTCATTTCAGTACCTTAATTTCATTCTGAATTTTCATCTCCTCAGCAGTGTGTTCTTTGGCTAAAAGTTGCCATGTTGCTCTCTAATAATTAGCACATATTTGATGTGATTGTTCCAAGGGCATGGAAACAATCAATCATTAATTCATCTTCAGTAAGATTTCTGGTCAAGTTATATTGGATCTATCCAAGTAACGCTGGGGGTGAGGTGGGAATACACCCTGGATGAGACGCCAGTCCATCACAGGACATCACACACACATTCACACACTCATTCGCACCTAGGGGCAATTTAGAGTCACCGGTTCTCCTGCAAAAAGAACCTGGAGGAAACCTACATAGTTTTTGAGTTTACTGGTACATTAAAGTCTGGCTCGAGACGAGCTCTGATGCAGACGCTCTAGATGATGTACTGCAGATGCTCTTATTTAGTTTGTAATTATCTTCATCTGGTAGCTCATTTGATTTACAGGACAGTTTAACAAGTTATTATTGCCCTTTAAAATGCTTTTTTTTCCCCCTCTTGAGCAAAGCTAATACTTTCGGTCATGAATCTGAGGTCTGTCTGTGCACTACACAGAGTCAGAAATGTTATACTGATGCTGTGTGTATGAGAGACGGTGGCTAAATGGGATTGACAGAAGGTTTGCCTCAGAAGATAAAGATAAAACGGTGAGATTGAGAAGCGGGGGAAGGGAGAGAGAAGTGAAATAAGAGCGACAGACAGAAATATAGACTGCGAGTGTGTGTGTGCAGATGAGTGGGAGAGTATGAGTTCTACAGTAGAGACAGAGCAGAAACACTCACACACTCTCTCTCTCTCACACACACCCCATTGCCAGACACACTTTTTGACCTACTTCAGCTCTCTGCCTTCCTGATGTATTGTCTGGACCTGAGACGCTGGCTGTCTGTGATGCTGTACCTCAGCCTTACCCTGCATTCACGCTAGCAAGCAACAAATCGCTCCTCTCGCTTATAGTTTGTCTCTTGTGGGCTTGCAGTGAGTGAGACTTTTGTCACCTGTGGGTGTGTGGGTTTTTTTTTTTTTTAAGTTCTGATGAGAAACAGAAACGGTAATAACGGTATGTTGAGCCTACAGCCCACTATACGATTTATACACTTTGGTTTAAAATGTATTTGTTTGATTTACACGTCACATGCTAGGCTTTGTACTAGCTTTGTTGGCAGATTAGCAAAGGGAGCTAACTGTACGAGCAATGTTCACTCACCACAGACACCAGCGATCTCTGCTACTTCCTTCCAAGCTTCTTTTTTTTCACAGTGTCTCTATATATGTTTAATGAGACAGCATAACATGAAACCATGGTTATAAGTTTTTTTTTTGCTGTTGTTGTTTTTTTTTTCTTCATTTATTTTTTTTTGCTTCAGACTATATATGGGAGCATATGGGAGCTCTTTATACATGTTGCTAGGGAGTGAACTGAACTGAAGAAATGTTGGACCACATGCGCTCGCCATAGGATTGGTCCGAGGAATCGTTAGGATCTGTCGTGTTACTGTATCGTACCTGATTTGCACAGAATTGAGAATATTTCTGTTCAGAGGTCGTTTGTCGGTTTGTCACTTCTTTCTGTCACTGAAATCGTGGTTGTGTGTTGCGCTCTTGCATAGAAATGAACGGTCACCTGTCACTTTTTTGTCGCTTGCAAGCATGAACAAAGTTTTTGAAGATCAAAATGTCTGTAATTTGATCTGTGTTTATAAAGCGAGAGATCTCGGGGTAATAACGGTAAAATAATGATCAGACGTGTATGCTGGGGTAAGTGTGCACCGGGCCTGTGTTTTAAATAGCCTGGAATGCGCAGTGCTGGAAATGGGTAGGAGTTCAGCAGCCGTTATGGTGCAACGTGAGGTTCTGCTCAGGACGGCAGCTGTGTGAAAGCCGTCACTTCGGCGTCTCTGTGAGTGTGTGTGCGAGTCAGGTGTGTGCCGCTCAGTTGGGTTGCAGTTGTCTCTGCTTAGCAAGAGAAGACAATTTAAGCCGATTAAAAGACACTTATCCTTCTGCTAGGCCGATACTCAAAAGATGAAGGATGCTGACTGTCATTCCCAGCGACAGAAGACCCCACCTTCCCATCCACCCCCTTCTCTTTAACCTGGAGCTCCCGGCAGAACTGCCTAAACCAACACGTATACCGTATGCAAAAGAAAGCCAAAGGTCACGTCAAGGCCACCTGTTAGAAATGACAGCTGAGTGCCGCTTCTCTTTGCTCCGCTCCCCCTCCTGTCTCTCTCTCTCTCTCTCTCTCTGTCTCTCACTCCTCCTCCACCTCCTCTCCCCTGCTGTTCTCTGTTAACCCCTTAGGGATGGTCCACCCAGTATGCAAACACACTTGCTTGTATTCACTCACGCTCTTGCTTCTCGCTTCTCTATTTGGGTTTGTTTCCTTCTCTCTTTTTCTGCTTCTCTTTCTCCCTGGCCTTGCTAAGTAACCAGGCAGTTCTAAATGAGTTCGGTGTATTCCCGTGAGCTGTGGGTTTATGTATCCTTGCACTCTGATTAATGCAACAGAGCAGTCGGCCCACGGCGTGTTTGTGTATTCGAGGGGTTCAGAACACTGGGTCACACATTTTGCTCAATGAGGGGTTCAGTGCTGCTGGTGCAGAAGGCTGTGAAGTGCAGGAAGTGAGAGGAAGACCACTTAAAATGATGAAACACAAGATGCAAGAGGAGAGGAAAGGGCGAAGGGGAACGGAGAACCGGGGATGTGCGATATAAAAAAAAATTTTGAGCCTTGATTTTCTGAGATAGTGCATATTAAAGGTGCAGATTGTCTTTTTTTTTCTTTGAGTCATCAGCTGGAAAAAAAATTGACAAGCCTTCTTGTTACACCAGTAACTCTTTTACATGCTTTGTGTGTTAGTTTCCAGGAAAAGGGGGAAGATTGCAGTGTGGGTGTGTGCAACTATGTTTTTGGTTGGGGTAGAGCCTATTTCAGGGCCAGAAAAATGTAAATAAAAGGCTAGCATAAGGAAACTAGCCATATTTGTTGCACAGAGTTAAAAAGTGTTTGTTCTACGGTATTTTGAAATTATATGTTTATTATAGATCTAGAAACACTTCTTGCTTATTACACCCTGCCCCCTTTTAGGTCTTATGAAAACTTTTTAGCAAGGAACTGGAGGAATGATTATACTCTTGGTGAAAAGGAGCAATAGGTTAGCATCTACTCTTTTATCTACGAATGAAGCAACAGTTGTGTCACGTTGTATTTCCTCAGAATAAAGGCATCCTATCGCTTACCCCTAACGAGAAAGTACCAAAAGCAGGAGAAGAGGGGAGATGGTATTAAGTAGAAGGAGAGATAAGGTGAGGAGATTAGAGGGACGAGCTGTCAAACCAGTTCAGCCTGAATCCCCTTCCAAGGTTCTCCTTTCTGTGAATCCTTCTCTGCATGTCATGCAGCAGCCCCCACCTTTAGCAAGCCTCCACCTCCCACACTCACTACCCCTCCTTCCTCATCTCCACTGCACTGAAACTGATCCAGGAGCCGCATGGCCTGTGGAGCCAGCAGAACGTGATAGCTGGTCGTGCCAACACTTGCCCGTGCCACTCACTCTTTGGATGCAGGAGCAGGTGATCCTGAGACTTCTTGCAAAAGCGTAGTTTCATCCAGAAGTGTGTAAACAAGTTGTGAAATTGTTTTTTTTTTTTTTTCCCGGATACCTGACAAGTGCCTGGCCCCCTTATAGTGTACCATTGCTTGTTGGTTATCATTGACCAGAATTGAAACATATATTTCGCTGTCAGGTGTGGGTTCGGGATTGACATCTTTTGCTCATTCCTAATCCCCTAATCCTCTCCATCTGCTTTTGTCCACGGCTCTCTTCCCATCCGTCCATCCTTGCATTATCCCTTTATCCCTCCATATCACTTTGCACTCATATATATATAAATGCCAGTGTGATTCTGTTGTACATCGAGTAATCGAGGTTCATCTGAGTATCATTAGTATTGGCTGGCTGTTTGGAAACCCACCTGGCCTTGATAGGTTGTGTGGTGGCAGGAAGTGTCAGTTTACCAGCTTAGAGAGCAGAATAAGAGCACACCCGTTCTCCTGTTACCATCAAACAAAAAACTGGTGCTCTGAGATGATGTCACTCTCTGTCTTGGAGTCTTTTCGGACGAGGCCTTTGCCTTATCATTGCAAGAGAAGACAAGACACCAAACTTTTCCTTTTCCTTGTTGCTAGAATAGTACCATTAAGAGCCAAGTTTTACCTGGAAAAGTGTGGTGTACCTTTAAATGAGCTTTCATAGTAGTAGGTCCTTAAGGTCCTTATACTTTATTCATGTTTCCAGGTGAAAGATGCATACTGAAGGTACAAAAGATGTGCCCTTGACTGTTTAGCCAGTACCCAGTAAATCAGCTGATACCTCTGTCAGTTAGCCATTATTAATTTTAGTCACTCAGAAAATGCTTTTGTTACCAAATGATTGGTGGATATTTTTAGTTATTAGTTATTAGAGATATCTTGACCCAATTATGACCAGTATTGTCCGGAAATGCTTCATTAGTATTGGATAGGATGATCCATATTCTCGGATCCAGTCTACTTCTGTATTTTTCGTTGATGCTGTAAGTTTTTCATTGATGTCATGTGATGACGACTTGATGGTTGACTGGACTTTTAATGTAAAGTCCGCTTGCTCAGCGGAGATCATTATTTCCATTTAGGCAGAACATTAGCTGAAAGATAATGACCATAATGCCGTCCACACAAATATCTTTTAAAAAACTTCAGCAAATATGAAATGGAAAAAAACAAAAATGGTCAGGGATGGACGAATATCGGCTTTTGGCCTTTGTACTAAAAGTTCTGATTTTGGTATTGTATCAAAAATGGGGAAAGTAAATGGAATCGGTGCATCCTCCGTGGTTCCTGGTTCGATCCTGAGCTTGGGTTAATGTCTGTATGAAATCTTCTCCTTGTGTTTGCATGGTTTTCCCAGGTTTTTTGATGTCCTCTCACCCCCTAAAAGGAGGCTGATAGGCAGATTAGCTACTCTAAATTGTCCCTAGGTACACTGAAATGGACTGTCTTCCCAACCAGAGTGTATTCCTACACAGTGTATCCCAGGATAGGCTCCAGATCCACCAGGATGCTGACTAGGATAAAGAATGAATGAATTACTTTTCTTCTCTCATTATTATTAGTATTGTTGGATGAACTCATCCTTGTATTTCAATTGTTAGGCGAGGATGCATGGTTGGTTTGTAAGTGTTTTGATTATTAATATAATGATGCGTGTGTGTGTGTGTGTGTGTGTGTGTGTGTGTGTGTGTGTGTGTGTGTGTGTGTGGTTCTGACGTGTCTGGCCCTGATCTCAGAATAGGAAAGTGTCAGAAACATCTGACACTATTGACTGAAGTGTGCTCGCTGCCTTGGGTTTAAATAAAAATATATCCCATTCACTGCCTTGGATCTCTTGTCAGCAAAATAGATCATTCAGAAACTGCAAAGGTACAGAGGGTGATGTTGAAGAGGTGTTGCTCAATCTCCTGGTGATCTTTGTCTGTGTGTGTGTGCGTGTGTGTGTGCACACATACTTTGGCAGCTATGCATTCCAGACCACTCCCAGCTCTCAGCACTGTAAGCAAAGCTTCAGGCCTTTTGAATGGCATTCAGTACTTCTGATGAAGGATGAAACACACAAGTAGCATGATCAGATGAGTCTGTGCGAGTTTGTATCGTTCAAACCTCACCCATTCCTGTTGTCTTAGAAAGAGGCCGTTTTGGGGCATCGGGGTGTGAATGATGTGGCGTGTGCGATGGAGGACAACGGCAGGCCAAGATCACAACAGCAGTGATGGAGGGGGGTTTAGAGGAAAGGAAGGAGGAGAATGGCTCAGGCATTCCGCAGGCCTTCCCAGCCACCACACCAAACAGGAAATACATGAGTTCCCTACTCTACCGGGAGAGAGAGAGAGACTTTCCATTCCTTTGTGTTGCTCGAAAACATTTAGTTGAAAATGAAAGAGGCTGGGGACGGACGATGCAGGTATTGTGTGTGATACGCAGAGGTTTTTTTTTTCCAGCTCCAAGGGAAGTTTCAAGAATTCTTTTTTGTCCGTCTTGCTGACTCACAGATGTGGGTGTGTGTGTGTGTGTGTGTGTGTGTGTAGCAGTGTGCATTTACAACACTACAACCATCCTTTCTGAAGCAGCTCTGCCAGTAGCGTATGAACTTTTCTCCACCCTCCTTTTTCATCTTTTCATCACGCAAAACAAAAAGTAGACTGGTTCCTCCCTCATATCTCCCGTTCTCTGTCCAGCGCATCCTGGCTAAACACATTTTCTGCACTGTAATTCCCTGCATCTGTTGCACTTGGCTGTGTTTACTAATTCATTTTTTTTTTCTGCCAGAACTACTATATTAGCACATTAATGGCTGATGAGAATTTGAGTGTTTTTACATTCGGCCAGAATACTTGAGTTCGCACTCAGGACCGATTCTGAGATTGTTTAAGGGCTAGGCTCTCACATCTCACGTGTTTGCTTTCACATAGAAGAATTCCTTTCGAACTGTGGATCGATTGCGCAGTTCCATGCATCACTTTTGTGCATGTAGGTTTGCAAAGCTGTGGGCTAGGTTCATCCAAAACGACAAAGAACAGCTACATGGAATATCATCGTGCAGGAATACACGCAAATGAGATTTTTAACCATGCAGGACTGTATGAGACGATGCTTTTTTTGCGATATTCTCAGTACAAGCATTCGGACCACAAATGTGAGCTAATTGCTGTGCTCTAGTCCTATAAAAATCTAGTTTTTTTTTTTCTTTAAGGTGTTCCATCTCATCCGCTGACCATAGCAACAGTTTCCCCACCATCACCATACTTGAAACAGGAAGTAGTGTGACAAGCCAAACCAATGACATTACTCAGTACTAAGCCCCAAGAGTGGATAGATAACTTCCATCACAGTTTGGTGAAGGCGAGTTTTCAAGAGTTTTCAAGATTCGTTCTGTCCCAGGCTTGATAACAGTTTTGACAGGTCACCAAACATATCAAACATTCAAGACAGGTGGTTCCAAGGATGAAAAAGAAGCAAGTAACCTGTGATTTTACTATTGGTTATCAAAAATTGGGCTTAATCCAGGTTTTCGGAAATGTTTTTGTGAGTGATTTGTTAGTTGTTTGGTTGTAGAGTCATGGCCTGTGCAGCAACGTGCGTTTTTGTGCGTTTACATTGAGTAATGGATAAGGGTGGGGCAGCAGCACATGTTAAAAAATAGACATGTAGTAGTGGCTTTGAATGTTTCTTTTCTTTTATTCTAAATCGAGGATGATTGTTGGTGGGGAGGGGACTCGGAGATAATCATAGCCTTCTGTAGCATGTGCACACAGGAGCAGAGAGAGAACGAGGGAGAGAGAGAGAGAGAGCAGCAGTCTTCCCTCGACTGCTCTCTAAGCCACTTCCTGCTTTTGACTCTCAGCCCAACCCCCCTACTGTTCCTCTCTCCAGCCTGTGAGCCGATTTCAGTCAGCGAGACGCAGACGGCCCGGCCCCTTCGTGTATTTGCGTCTCCTACATCTCCTTTTCTGACTATCCTTCAGTCTCTCACGTGACCATTTCTCTGCGTCTCTGACTGTCACTCTCTCCTCAGCCTCTATTTTTCTGTCTCTCTGTCTCTTTAACTCTGTCTCTTTCCTCTGCTCTCCTCTTAGGAGTGCTTCATCTCTCTAACGTCTCTCTTTCTCAGTGGCCCCACCCTCCTCTCTCTGGGACGGGCCCCCCTCTTTCTCTCAGTCTGGCTGTTAGTATCAGTCTCCTGCAGCTGCTGCAGTCCTTTGCCTTTACTGTTTTTCGTTCTAGGCAACATGGTGCAGGCTGTTGATGGCTGCTCGAGATGCTTTGATGCAACACATTTTCTTTTTTCATGAGCAGAGCATTTTATGACTTCCTCAAATCTCAGAAAAGAAACCAACAAACTCGAGTTGAAGGGCAGCAATTCAAAGAAGCAGAGCTGACAAAAAAGTTAGCATATTGCTTCATTTATAATGATCGATCTACAGTGCTTAAGGCCTTGGACCATTTATTTATTTCACGTTCCAGCTAGTGTGCATGGTTTCTAGTGCTGGTTAGGTTCCCGTACTGTGATCAGTCAAAAAAGTTTTGGATGTTATTTTGCAGCACAGCCCAAGAGACTAATCTATTCAACTCCACATTCAACAACATAATCTTGATGAAATTCTACATAAATAAGCACCAGATACTCATCTTAGTTAGTCAAAATACTTGAACTGATTGTCTAGGATAATAAAAAGTAAGTCTCACCTTGTGTAACTATTCCACAATTTATAAAGAAAAGTTATCAGTGATCATTCAGTTGAATAAGAAAAGTCAATACCCACTTTATCAATTCTTTTATTCTTTATTTTTTAATGATTTAGCCACAAGCAGCAATCCACGGGGCCCAAGCACACTTCGCAGATATCGCCAAATTTACATTGGCCATATATACAGTGTAAATTTGTCATAGTGGCTTCTATTTATTTATATCTATTATATCTAAAATAATATTTACATTTTCTGTACTTATTCTACAATTCGGAAAAGTAACAGCAGCTATCTATCTAGCCAGCTATCAATGTATTTGTTGATTTGAACAGTGAACAAATAAATTAGCAAAGGCAACAAGCAGGTTAATTAAATTCCTCCTGAAGTAATTGTATATAAGAAAGAAAAATAATGACAAGATGTAGGCTATGTTATAAAAGCTTTTATTTGTTATAAATATAGTACTAAATATAGCAGCCCTGCTGTAAAGTCCCACCTGGGGGTGGATGGGGAGAGGGATGGGGCAGTGTAATCGATGATTGTCATTGTTCAATGTTTTAGAAAAGTATCGGGCCTATATAATTATGTTTTAAGATATTTTTGGTACACATTTTTAATATTAAGGTGTCCATTTCATTGCCGCATCCAGCCAATAGTGTCTCCAGGAATAATTTCAGAAATCACATAAAGCTGTAAATCATATTACTCATGTGTATCCCCATATTGCTACTTCAACTAGGTTTGTCCCCCCCTTCTGCCACTGTTCCAGTTTCAAACTTAACAATGCTACCAATATTTTGTAAGTTGTGGAGCAGGTTCTGCGAATAGCTGAAATCCATACTGTCTTCCTTCCTCTGTGTTATGGATGCTCAGTCTGGTAGCCACAGTGCTGTTTGGCAGTCTGCACATGAACACACACGTATGGCTTGTGCTGTGAGAGGAAGTTGAGAGATAAAACCCTTCCTGAGGTGTGTGGCTGCTGAATTGAGCGAGTACCTCTTAGGGGATCTCCTGATGCTTCTGTCTTTCTGACCATCACTCTGCAGCATGTTAGAATGATGATGCAAATGATTAACAAAACAGCCCAATTATATATGTAAAGATAAACCATGACATACTGTGGCCTTAAACTTACGCTGAAGCAGTCATAAATCATGCCAAGATCAACACAGCTCTAACCGTCAGAAGGCATATTGTTCACCAGGAAGAGTTATAAAGAAATATTAATGCTACTGGAAGTCACTTGTTCAGCGGTATGTCAGAATCGACCCATTTGTTGCGCCAGATTTTGCCCACACACTGGATTCTTCCAACAGACTAAAAGACTTCAGACATCAATTCTTGTATCTCAGGGATCTTTACATCGCTCTGTTACTCTCGTTTGTACTCTTCCTACCATAATCCCACTCTCCAGTTTCGAGGAAGGAGGCTTCCAATTTTGAGGCTCACGGTTGCTTCGTAAAGTTCTTATTTTTTCTCATCACAATTCTGTCTTCTCCAGATTTCTCCAAATTTGCATTCTGGCCATGACTGTTTTTATATGGATTTGATAAACAAATGTTAAACAAATGTAATTAAATTAAAAACATATGTAATAAACAGCTATTTTATGTGATGTACTCAGTAATGATTTAATTTACATATACATTTAATAAAAGCTTTTTTGAACTAGATTTAAAACTAGATTATTTAAAATTCACATGCTTTTTCGTCAACTTTTTTTTTTTTTTTAATCAGAGATTTTTTGTTTTTGGAATGACCATCCTGCATGTTAATGGTCGTTTTGTATAAGTAATACATTCACAGAAAAACGTAAAGAAAAAGGCGGTGGTAAATGATGAACACGACTTGTATTTGAATCGAATCAGCTTTAAATGTATCGAATCAAACGCTGGTTATCACTTGTCTCTAATGAAAACATGTATTTTTAATATTTAAAATATATATTACAAATTATAAAAATGACAAGAGAAAAATAAGTAACATTTGTTAAAAGAATTGTTAAAAGAATAAAATAATAAACAAATCATTGTAAAGTATTACATTCAGGGAAAAAAAAAAAACTTTTTTTTTCTTTTTCAAAGATTATTCTTTTCTCATTAACACAATTCTTGGAACATCCCAGAAGAGGACAAGTTCTGTCTGTTGAGCTCTATATAAAAACTCAAAGGACAAATAGAAAAACTCCAAAGAGTGTATGTAATAATAATTTAATTCAAATTTCCAGTTGAACAATTTGTAGTGTCTGCAATACATATATAATAAAAACTTGTACTCTGTACAAACAGAACTATCTACCGAACTTTTTTGGGTGTGCAAAATATCTCTTCAGACCTTGTCCTCTAGGCCGAAAGGTCGGAGGTCGAATTTGAAATGGCATTGTAGACAAAAATGTGTCCTAGGTCATGAAGGAGGCATCACCTGCTGTTAAAATAATGGGCCTTTACATTTTCCAACCCAGGAGACTGCTTGTTTTTTATCCATTCTTTAATCGAATGAGCTTCTGAATAAATGCTGCTCTTAGATTTTACTGTGTGTAGATGATATTGTAGATGATATATATATTTTTGTTGTTTGTTCTTTTCAGCCATGGAGAGTGCCTTACCTGAGAAGAGGTGTGTTGAAGATGGCAAAGCCACTCAGCAGCGAGAGGAGCTTTCCACACCGATGGAAGGTACGACGTCACGGTGAAACCATGCCGAAGTGCTTCGTTACGTTGTTCTGACTGTTAATGTTCATGACTTTACAGAGAAGCCGCAGGGTGAACCGGACCATCCCGGAGTGCCGGGAAAGGAGAACGGAACTGAGGAAGAGCGAGAGAAGGAAGGAGCTGAGCAGGAGGAAGAAGAAGATGGAGAGGAAGATGGAGAGTCCTGTGCCAACTCTACAGTGCATACTGAAAAGAACACTGGCCAAATGAACGGGGACGCAGACACGGCTGCCTCGAACGCGTCTCCTAAAACCCCCAGCAAATCTCCCTCTGCTAATCGCACCGGCAGGAGGAACCAGGTACGTCTGTGTTGTTTATATTACTGTTGTAGGAATCTCTGTGTAAATGTGTCATGTCTTCAAAATCATGCACTACTGCACTTCACTCTTATTCTGAGTTTACACTCGCGAGCAACAATGCAACGGGTAACAATTTACTTAAAAATTAAAGAAAAACTTACTGCAGTCTCATCTTTTTCTGGGTTTTACTACAAATTGAAAAAATAAATTGAAAAAAATTGGTATATTTGTAATTAATTATGTATTTGGATGAAATACCCAGAAGACACAAAATTGGAACTGCAAGTCAATTTCTATATAATTTACTTTAATTACTCATTTTTAACATTTTTTTAAATTTATTTTACTTGTCAGTTTTTAGAAATTTTGTTTAACTTACTAATTTATTTTTGTTGTTTAAATTTTTTGTATTTATTTATTTATTCTTTCATTTTTAACACTTGTTTTGTGAAATGTATTTGTTTATTTATTTATTGTCTTTCATTTCATACATTTTTGTTTGGTGAACTTTGTTCATTTATTGTCTTTCATTTCAGCAACTTTTGTTTGGTGAACTTTATAGGTTTGTGTGTTTAAAGCTGTGTTTCTCTCTGAATGTAGTAGTGCTGTATTCATCAGCCTTCTACAAAAACTGAAGTGTATTAGTCCAAAGTGCTGTTTGTTATTCACGTCACTAAAGGAGCTGATGATATTTTTACAGTTGTACACAAAAGTTCGGGAACCCCTGGCCAAATCTCATGTTTAGTTGATTTTTGAAGTGAAAAGAAGAAAACACAACCTCTACAGCAAACTATTACAAAAATTACATTTTCTGCAAATTAATTTAATGCATGGTTACTTTATATTTGGTGACAAATAAAATACTAATTCTTTTTTACTTAAAAAAAAAAAAAAGAAGAAAATATGTAATGTGGTGGAACATCCTCGCCTAAAGCATGGTAAACAAATGAGGGGCAAAACATTAGTAAAGAACACATTCCGTAAGAGAGAATCATCCATAATAAGAAACACATACAGTGGCCCACGTGTTTTCTTGACATTAAATCACCCCAGAGGTGCTGCTGAGGGCAGGATTTTACACGGCTGAAACGAATGGCAGCAAATGGTGCCCTCTCAATCCACCCTTTGTCAGCGGCCATGCGCGTCTTACGCCTCCAATTAAAACACTGAAACGCTCCTCTGTGGAGAAAAAAAACAGGTGTTTCAACCCCCTCCAGCCTTCATTCAGCAGCGCTGAGTGTGTTTCCATGCGTTTAGCTGCCTGTCCCACATGTTCTTGATGCTCAGTGCCAGCTGGAGCTGCTGCCTTCCTCAGGACACATGCAGAGGCCACTTGTGGTGCACGAGTCCTTCCATAAGGACCCGAAAAACACAGCAGCTTTATCAGTACGGTCCTCTCAGCCTCACGCTGCCTGCACCCCGGGTGTGTTTCACCTCTCAGATTTCACACCAGGAGCTGAGCTTTCTCTCAACACTTGGCTTTAAGAGGGACGTTGTTAAGACCTATTCTGAAGTTATGTGAAAATTGAAAGTAATTTAAGGCGAACATTTAGACTATGTTGAGTTCCTCCATCATCAGATGTGGGCAATAAGACAACAGTGTTATCGCAAATTTGTCACAGTATGCTTTTTTTTTTTTTTTTTTTTTTTTTTTTTTAAGCATATCATCAGCGTCATGAAAACATCAACAACAATCAGCTGCATATTTCAATAAAAACCAGACCTTCTAACCTTCTAAACGAACAGCAGGACTACTCAATTAAAAGTATATAGTGCGAGTATAAACACTTGGATGTTCTGTTATAGGAAAATTATCAACGACGGGTGGTATAATGAAATGGTGTTACAGTTACCACTCAGAATTTGATTTTTTCTTTTTTTTTCAAGTAACAGTACATACTGAAGTATTTTATTCATCTTGTACTATAGCCATCTGGCAATAATTTATAGGTTATATTCATTAAACAACAAAACAACTTACTTCCTGTTCTCATTTACATTATAGCAGCTATAAACAGCCATTCCTTCACCAGCCTCTCTGTTTCTCTCTCTTGAAGTTGATAAGACAAAAAGTGCGGCTTGTCATGATACTGAGAAACCTCAAAGCGTAAACTCCTCTGTCCTGAAGACTTTCCAATGGTAGAAAACCTTTATCAAGAATTCAGCAGCTCTGTGTTTATATTGTTTATAAAGTTATTTTACTCCTGTTCTTTTTTTTTATTTAAAAAAAATACCGAATTTTAAGCATCATTGTATTCAAGGGCTTTTAAATGTGGTACTTCTCCTAAAAAGGAAACTGGAAAAAGTCTTCAGCTGTCGTAATGTTTTTGCCGTATCATGCATGATCTAAGCAGAGAAATATTGAGCTGTTTTAGAGCTCGTTATATTTCTGACCATCCTGATATTCTTTCGATTTTCATATGATGTATTTAAATATGATGTGAAAATGGATGTACGCTCAGTTCCACTTGAATATATGTACAGATATGAAGTATGCTGGTTCTTCAGATGTCATTCAAGTGGTTTTAGCTCTGAATGGTGTAATACAGAGAGCGAGTGTGTGCTCACCTGTTGCTGTCTCTCTGATAAGATGCTTGATTCAGTCTCACATGTCCACTTCTCAGGCCTCTGTCAGTCTGACGCTTACATAAGAGCAGGTCTCGAGTGTAATTGATTGTTGTTGTGTCTGAGTGCTCTGTCTATAAGACTTTCCTCTGTGTTACAGGAGGTGAAAGATCGCTCCACCTTCATCTGCCCCCTGTGTGATAAGAACTGCCAGACGCAGCATCATCTCACTATGCATATACGGCAGGTACAGAATAAAAGTCAATATGACGCGATGCGAATATCAGTGTTTTGATTGATGATGTATCCCAGAAATCAGACAAACAAACACGGATGACAAAGTGTTGGTAAAAAAAAAGTAGTCTTGTTAATGAACCAATATGAGGAGATTTACGATACGTTGAATGGAAAATATTTCATTGCCAATATCCCAACGTTGCAGTACAACTAAAATTAACAACATGTCTATTTTTGGGATGTTCACCCGTAAACAATGTGATGTCCCACTTTAACTGTGGATGAACACTGTCAAAGTCGCATGACTCACAGCTCAAATTCTCTTGCTTTTCTGCCTCCAAAGTTTACAGCAAAGGCAAAGAACCTCCTCATCAGAGTTACAGAGTTGCACCAATCTTAATTTCATATGCATTACTGAGAATAATAAATCTAATCTAGACAGCAAGTTAGACTACTTCGTTCGCTGATACTAGCTAGGACTGGGATAACCATTGTTATTTTTTTTTTTAAATTTCATATCAGCGTGAATGGTGCTCTAGCTTTTTCAGAAATAAAGAAAAAAGTGTGGAAAACTTGTAAAATAATCGTCTTTCTTTTTGTCCTGGCTCATCCGTAGCATAATACAGAGATTGGGGGGAATGACCACTCGTGCAGCATCTGTGGAAAGGCGCTGAGCTCGGCCAGCTCGCTGGATCGCCACATGCTAGTCCACAGCGGAGAGAGACCCTACAAATGCTCAGTGTGTGGTCAGACATTCACCACCAACGGAAACATGCACAGGTACCAAAGACATTCAGATCTAGCGCTAATCCTAGATTTTCTGGATTTTTGGAAAGGCTGATTTCAGTGTCATCTGTCATCAAATTTGCACTGGAGATTTTGGTCCATTATCAGAATGCGAGAATACTTCTTGCTCAGCTCTGGGGCCTTCCAGGAATAGATATTCATATTAAGATCACGTGCCACTTTAATCGCACCCAGACGGACTCATTTCAGCTAATTATGTGACTTATAACTTCAAACTGGTTGCAGCAGAACTAATTTCGTGGTTTCTCATCTGGATTTTCTCTCTATTGTAAATAATTTTGAAAACTATATTGATTTTGTCATCAGTTCAGTATTATGGGGTGTATATTATTTTCTTTACTACAAAATGTGGAACGGGGTGAATACTTATCTATGGCACTGTAACAGACAATGTTGTGTATTTGATGGGTTCTGAAAAGGTTACGCTGTAACATTACAAGAATACTTGTACAAGAAGACTGTTATACACATAATAATAGTTTACCTCAGTGTTAATAACAGTTTACTCAGAAAAACTAACAGGGTGGGAATTTGGCTGCCGTCGACATGCTAGTCATTAAATTCATATGAACACAATTCTTATGAGTGAATGCGGTCAGCAGTTTAATTAGCAAGCGCATGGCTTTTGAATAGCTGAAAATATAAACATTTCAGTTAGATCTGTTGCCAAATTAGTAAGAAAAGAGTATACACTATAAAAATGACACTATAATTGCACTTAACAGGAAAACTGAACATCCATGAGTTGTAAACACACAACGATATTTGAACAGCACCTGATATTATAAAACACTAGTGCTAACATTGTAAGAACATGAATAAATGTTGTGTAATTTTCTTTCGAAGAACCAGAAAAAACAAACTGAGAGTCTCAGATGTTTCTAGAACTGTAACAGACTCAATGTGGCACCGCCATGAACGAGTGTGTGCTTTTCTTTAACCTTTAACCTACATTATAATGTTAAACCATTGCTTGTTTATCTATATCCTGATCATTGACGAAAAAGGAACCATGGCAGGCATTGCTAGCTAACTAATGCTAATACTAACTAGCTACCACGTTACAAATGGTACCTGTCAGGTCATGCTACTTTAGCTAGCTAAATATAGTCACAGGAATGATTTCTGGCATCACCAATCTCTCTTTTATCAAAACCACCAAGATAGCAGATGCATTTTACTAACTTTATTAACTTTTCTGAAGTTGTTGAGCACTGCTTGGTGTTATGGAATTGCCTTTGACAAGATCAGTGCTGCCTCAAAATGGCTGAGTCAGATAAATGCTGCCTTCCAAATAAAACAGAGTGGTAGATGCATACTTTAAGTGTCCACAACGTAATATAGTGTGTATATGTATATCACAGAATATTTCTATAATGTCTTGGTAATGTTTGGTACCACCTTAGTTGTTAATATTAGAAACAAAGCTAGCTAATCAGTTAGTTAAAAGTCATCAAATGCACAAATGTGGAGGAAAAAAAAGGATCATGTGTGTAGTTTAATTTTTTTTTCCCCAAAAAGGCCTTCTTTTAATTTCAGATCTGCTCATAAATTGTTTTAACTGACCATATAGCTAAAACATGCTGTTTTTTCTACGGACTAGAAGCACTTAGCGTTAGCTCTTTTCACTTCTGCTCTTTGCCTGAGATTGCTGTGTAGAGAAACAACAATAAGCAGATGTGATGCACATCAACTGACATCATTGGAAATGTCAGAGACTTAGCTGGTACAAAAAAAAATAACGCTGATGAGTATAGACCTTAAAACATCACACAGATGAAATCATGGTTACAGTTATAAAGTATCTGGAGCATGTGTTGGCCAAACTGTCACTTCTGTAATGAGGGAGTGTTGGAGGAGCAAAAGGTCTCTCTGATGTCTCTGCTGATGTGTGAACTCCATTTAGTTGCCCTGGTGTGGGTTGCATCAGGGCCTTAAGATAGAGATGTATGCACAAGCTTCTGTGTCTGTGTGTGTGAGATAATTCTGTTTGCACGCTGCACTTGAGTGTGTGTTTGTGCCCGTTTTCGTTTGTGGTGGCGCGGCTATGGGATGAGCATAGAGGCCCTCCTTGTGCAGTTGAGACATGCAGGCATTCCAGATGGGGGTGGGAGAAGAAAAGGAGTCTGAGTGTGTGTGTGAACGGGCGAGAAAGAGAAGGAGAAGGAAAAGGAGGGGGTGGGGTTTGGGAAAAAGATGTGCTGAGTATCATTTGGATGCTTTAGGCCATGCTGAGGCTGTTTATTTGCCAAAAGTGAGAAGGAAGTGCTGCGAAGGAGAGCAGGTCTTCTTCGTCTTTTGTGATCGATGACCTCACTGGTCGAATCAGCTCTGGATAATCTTGTCATTGCAAAACACACGGCTGCAAGAAGCAAAACTTTTGCTGTGCTCCACAGCACCCTCTGGCTGCACAGTCCAGGCATTGCAGGAGGAAAGTTCTGAAATTCTGCATCAAGTCATCTGAAACCCAGGAACACTTTTAACTCCTCGCTCTTCTGGCGTATGCTCATTGTTTGCTCAGTGTGTTCACTGGCTTTCTTTGGTGACGAGTTTGTGAGTGAGGCCAGAGAGCTGCGATGTGAGATGGAACAGGATTCAGGCTGCCGGGGTTGGGTCCACATATGGACGGCCCCTCGCTCCATCTACTCTGCTATTAATATCCATCCCCGGCTGCAGAATGTAAAACAAGCTTCTGAGCGCTGTGCCTGCTGACATTTATCCTCCCTCTCCCGGTCAGGCATGTGTGCTCTCACAGAGGTAGACATGCATTAGGCCTGTCAGATGTCGCCCAAAATGCCATTTGAATTTCCACTCCATAAAATGTCTGTCCGTGCATTCCTGTTATTATCCTGCATAGAAAGAGCTACATGGGGACACGTGAATATCAGTTTTTGTTGCATGCATTTTGTCAGCTTAGTTTTGATGTAAAGGGATGATATATGGAAATTCTTCACTTAGACTGTGAACATTGCCCTTTCAAGATGATGGAGTGGTCTTCATAGGTGAAATAGATTATTTAGTCGAGTGCACCTACACCGTCATCAGGGTATCGATAAATTATACTGAAGTGAAAGTATAGATAATGTGTCAAAATCTTAATCAATTAAAGTATCCAGGCAAAAATTTATTTTCAAGCGAAGGTCAGAAAGTTGCTACTTTTATATGTACTCAAGTACTAAAAAAAAAAAAAGTAAATCTTTTAAATTGATGAAATTAAGTAGATCACAACACCTACTGTGCCTCAAACTTCATTAATTTTATTTTTTAAATAAGTGATATGTAGGGGAAAATGTGTTAGAATTCAGATAACTGCAATTTTAATTTATCTAAAGAATCTGGATATGTTTTTAAATAATTTATGTATGAAAGTGTTAAATAGAGAGCCTCATCATCCAGTGTAACACTATAGCAATTTAGATGTTTGAACAAATCTACTTCCCTAATAATGCACTTGATTCATTCTTGTTGACTTTGTCTCAGAACATGAGAATGATGCAGAGTCTTGACTATGCACATAACCTTCTTTTGCATTCAGGAACGCTGTAGTCCAACATACCAAGTCAAGTTCTTTAGTAACTTGCTGTTTAACCAACAGCTTCAGCTCACGAAGCATCATGAGGCACATATCTGGTGGAACCTGAAAGGTGGGTTTGTTCGTGCAAACTGCTGTAGGGAGGGGGCAGCACACGTTGCAGCATGTCGTAATGTGACTTTCCTCGACTCACTACGGTCTGACCCCTCGGAGAGAAAGCCCTCTGCTGTCAGCATTGAGCCTGTGCATTTCCTCCAGCTCATGCAGTTCACTGAACTCCACACTCATCAGCTCATTAACTATAGAGCCCTCAAAGCCTTGAACTAAATTTGCATTTAATTTTTGATAATTGCGTGAGATCAAATGCAAAAACAGTTCAACTTCTAATTATAAACTTGGATGTTTCTCCAGAACTAGCAGTATGTCAATGAGTAACGGGTCTAAATTGCTTATTATAACATTGCTAGCACATACAGCGTAAACATTATGTAACTATAATGTCTGGTCAAAATTCTTCTTTTCTCTTAAACAAAATTTTTACAGAAATTGTTGGTCCATTCAGCTTAACTTCCAAGGACAGTGTCTTGGAAATGTATTAAACATACTGTGTAATGAAAAGCACAAAGAATAAGAAAAATAATGGGACTTATTTCAGTTCCGAAATATTATCATTTAGTTACAGGTTTTAGTTTAATTGCAGAAAGATGATCTTGTACCATTTACCAAATTGTCTGGCTTTGCTTGCTCATCATTATTATTGAGGTGTTTTCCCATCTTTCAATAAGATCATGTAATAGAACACATGTGCAATGTTGGTGGATGCCAGTCATCTGATTTTGATAACATACTTAATTTCATACATTTCGATTTCTGTAGGCACATGAAAATTCATGACAAGGGCCCAAACGGTGTCCCAGTCTTGCGTCCCATTTCCCCAAACAAGCGCCGCAAAACCCCCAAGAGGAAACTAAGTACAGAGGATGATGGAGAGAAAACCAATGAACCACCCAATAAAAAGGTACAATGCCACAAACAGTCTATTTGTGTTGGCTTGGATCCCACTTTTTAATACAAAAACGCTAAAGCAACTTCATCATTTAATAAAGAAACATTGGTGAAGACAGAATTGGCATAAATTTGATTTTTTTTTATATTAATAGTCAGTCTTTTATGTTAGGTATTTGTAGTGCATGAATCAGGGGAGCAAAGCCCTGCCAAGCGTGAAGAAGACTTGTTGCACTGTCCAATCTGCTTCAAGACATTCATCTGTAAATATGGTTTGGAGTCACACATGGAGACACATCCTGACATTGCACTCAGGTACATACAAAAAATCATTCATATACAGGCATGCATTTACTTAGAACAATGTTAACAAGATTCTCTTTTTTGCTAGGTGCAACCTGTGTTGTATCACTTTCCGTACCCATCGAGGTCTCCTTCGTCATAATTCCGTTATTCATAAGCAGCTGCCCACAGATCCCAATGGACGGCCATTTATCCAGAGCAACCCTTCCATACCCTTGGGCTTCAGTGACCTATCCTTCATCGACTTTTCTTGCAGCAAGTTCCCCCAAATCGCACAGGTATAGATTTATGCAAAAAAATACACTCTAACTGGAAACTAGAAGGATTGAAATGTTTACTTGTCCTGATTGGCCGTGGCTCTTGAAAAAATAATTTCAAATTTGTTTTCTGCAGGTCTGGTGTGAGACAAATTTGCGACGTTGCTCTAGCAAATTCCATAGGTTTATTTGCGACATATGCAACAAGGCCTTTCCTCTTCAAGTGTCTCTAGATCTCCACATAATCTCTCATAAAGACAATGATGCCGAACCCCAGAAACAGGAAAATGACACTATTTCAGATACAGCCAAAGACTCTGGAGATTCCAAAGAGATAATTGAATCAGAACCACAGGAGGCCAGCATAACTTTAAATGGGAAGAAAGATTTTATGGAGTGTCTTGGTCTTCAGCATTCTTCACTCAATAAGCCTGAGCAGCCTGAGGAGGAGAAACAGCAAGAAATTTTAGACAGCATTCGTTTTATTCGTGTTGAGCCCTCTTCAACAAATCTACCTCAAGAGACCAATAGTAATCTTGGCCTCTGTCTCCTAGATCCTGTCTCTCTTCAAGGCTTGAACAAGGGCAATGGTCTCAGCCTTCTGTCACTGCAGGGTGGTTTAGTTGTCCGACCTGTCAGTCAGACAGGAGTGGAACTTGCTGACATCCAGCAAATCCTAAAGATGGCTGCTGCTATGCCATCTCAGATGACTTTGCCACTGCTTCCGAAAGGTCCAGAAAGTCATCTGCAGGCAGAATCCAAACAAATTACTCCTCTCAAACCCAAGCCACTGGTGACTCCTCGATCCAGCATGGGAACTTCCACACCACCACCGCCAGTCATGAATGCCCAGCAAGCCTCTTCAGGTTGTATCAGCCCCAGCTTGCCACCCCCTACAGCCCAACTTCTTACTTCCAAACAGTCCTCAAACACCCCATCTTCCTCAACGTCTTCCTCGCCTACAAATTGGGAGAACGCACATCTAGCGGGAGATGGCACAGGGGCTACAATTGTGACTACTGGGGATATTAAGCAAGAAGAGGTCCAAGATAAAGAGAAAGATATAAGAACCTCAGGTGGCAAAAAGATCCCAAAGACAGAATACCCGTGTAGGTTCTGTACACAAGTGTTCTCCTTCCCAGGAGGCCTCCAGGCTCATATGCGGGCTCATCACTATGGAGCTTCTCCATACAAGTGTAGCATCTGCACCTACACTGCTCCGGATAATGCCACATTAATGCGCCATTTACGAACACACAGTGGTGAACGTCCCTATGTCTGCCGCCTCTGTCACTACCCCTTCACAGTCAAGGCCAACTGTGAGCGCCATTTGCGCAAGAAGCACATGAAAAACACTCGAAAAGAGATCGAGAAAAACATTGAGTACATTACCCCATCCTCAAGTGCAAGCAGTTTAGTTGGTACTACACAGGAACTTGTGGATTCGGCTAATATTGGTAACACATCCTGTCGCTACTGTGGAGAGGACCTGAAGACCTACAGGGCTCTACAGATTCATCTCAGAACTCTCAATGGCTGTCAGAGGAAACCATTTGAATGTCGCCAGTGTGGAGCAGCCTTTCTTGCCAAAAGGAATTGTATCCATCATTTGCTTAAGCAACACTCAGAAGTCCAAGAGAGGGAAATTGAAGATCATATAAACACTCTTGTTCCCGTCACAGCTCCTTCATCTGTCCAGACCAACTCTCCTGTTCAGTCTCAGCCAGGTAAACAGAACCTTAGTACTTTCTCTGAAGCTGCAGTTCAAGACCAGCCCTTGGATTTCTCTAGCAAAACTTTGAAAACTATTCATTCTGATATAAAACCAGAGGCACCTTCTCCCTCTCTGTCAAATGACTGCTCCATGGAGCCTATCGACCTGTCTATTCGTAAGGGTCCGGAAGGAAAGAAAATAAAGGCAGAACAAGTTGATACGACTTCATTGTATCGCCAGGAAGTCAAAAAAGAGCTTCCTTCCCAAAGTACAGGCAAGTTTTTAGGAAAGGTCTCGGGTGTCCATGCATCCCTTCCAGCATCTATGCCTAGCCTTGCTTCTACTCTGACAAGTGATATGACCAAGCCCCCCATACGCCTAAAGCCACTGCTGCCGAAACCAGTTGCTGCCTCCAATGCTTCAGAAATGCCACCTCTGGCCTCCATTGCCCAAATCATCTCCTCTGTGTCTGCTGCCCCAGTGCTGCTCAAAACAGGAATAAACTCTGAGAAAAGTGATGGATCTATGGGTGGGGAAACACTAATTGATAAAAAGTGTTCCAATGGCACTGCTAGTCCTGGGTCTTCTTTCAGTTGTCCTTCCCTTGATGCATCAAAGAGGAGAGGCAAGAAGAGGCCATTCAAGGATGAGATATGTGATTCTACACATGCATCCATCAGTGGGTTTGACTTGGAGTCTAGTGGAGAGTTACCAAGTGTGGAGAAGATGCTGGCCACTACAGATGCCAATAAATTTAGCTCCTACTTACAGCTGAGGCAAATGGAGCCAGAAAAGGAGAAACAGTCTGCAAGTGAAGAAGAGAAGGAAGGAAAGGAAGACAAAGAGAAGGTTCGACCACGAAACAAAGGGAAGAAGAATGCCTACTCAAACTCGGTGCAGAAGATGAAATGTCCATACTGTCCTCGGGTGTTCCCTTGGACCAGTTCTTTACAGAGGCATATGCTAACACATACAGGTCAGTTGTGCTTTGGTGTGAATCCTTGCCGTAATAAACATTTCGCTAACCCCATATAGACCATTAGAAGCAGTGAAAAGTAAGCAGTAATGTTGTAATGGTGTTTCTCTTAGGCCAAAAGCCATTCCCTTGTCCTCAGTGTGATGCGTTCTTCTCCACTAAGTCCAACTGCGAGCGCCACCTTCTTCGTAAGCATGGCATATCCAGTCGCAACACACTGCAGAACACTGGGTCACGCCCAAAAACCAAGGCTGATGAGGGGTCACAGGGAAGTACAGGTATGACTGCCACAACCCTTAAGATCCTTGACATAAAAATTCTTGTGGAGATATGTTATTGGTTTAAAATTTGTACCAACTAATCCTTAAGCCTTTACTGGTACTCATTTAACATTTAATTTATTTTGTAGAGGGTGTTTCTGATTCTGAACCTGCTGTCATGATGGATGATTGTCCTGTTGATCCCAAAAAAGAGGACAAAACCACATCTTTTGACATGGACTTGACAGAGCAGGCTAAAGATTTAGCCACAGAATCACCAGAGTTGAATAAAGATCTAGAAAGCTCACAATCTGTTGAGAATGTTCACATGAACACAAACAACAACGAGAATGATGATGACTCTCAGAGCAACAAGAGCCTTGATATGAATGTTGCCAGCAAACCAACAGAACTCAAACTCTCAGAAAGTGAGCAGGAGCAGCCCGAGGCTGCAGAACCTGCAGTGGAACCAGAGGGTCCTCCATCAGAGGAATTTCCTCACACATGCAGTACCTGCAAAAAGACCTTCCGGCATGCGGCCACACTCAGCCGGCACCAGAAGATTCACTTGTTAGACAACCAGAATGAAGATGGAGGAAGGAAAGGAAGAAATCAACCTGCAGTATCCAGTCAATCTCTTGACACCAGCACCTTGCCAATAAAGGAAGCTGAGCAGGAGACAGGTGTGGCTGAGAAAGAGGAGAACAGCAGCGTTGTGGAAAGTGGTGCTGAGGAAGATGAGAAGGAGGGACAGAAAGAGGAGAGAAATGAAGAGGAAGAGGGTGGTTCTTCAGAGCTTGAATCACCAGGAGGTAGACCTGACAAGAGGAAGAAGATCTGCAATGTGTGCAGCAAACGTTTTTGGAGCCTACAAGACTTGACCAGACATATGCGTTCACATACCGGTAAGAATACTTAAGTCTGAATATATAATGTAGAATTGTATTGAGTTTTGAGTGAGTTGGGGAATTTGACTTTTTTTCTTTTTTTTTCTTAAACTATTCAGGAGAAAGACCTTATCAGTGCCAAACATGTGACCGGACCTTCACTCTGAAACACAGTCTGGTGAGGCATCAGCGTATTCACCAGAAAACCCCAGACGACCGAGGAGGAGATGAGGCTGATGGAGCAAGAGACGATAGTGCTGTGGACGGGGAAGATCTACGGTGTTCTTCTGGAAGTGAGAGCGAGACTGCTCCTGCTGAGAACAAGATGTCCAAGATGGAGAATGGCAAACAAGCAGAGGAAGCCTTAGAGATGGTGGATGATATGGGGGTCAAAGAAGAGGAAGCATCCATAGCAGAGGCTTCCAAAGAACTTCAAAAGAAGGAGCTTGATGAATTGGATACTAAGGCCCCAGAACCCAAAGATGTGGCAGATCCCAGTCTTAAGGATGACCAAGGATCTGCAGACAAGCCCGTTGTCTAAGACATGTTGATTCTCTTAATCCTGTGCCATACTTCCATGATCTTACACAAACACTAAAAGACAATGCAGGGTCTGGCATCTTCATGCGACATTATAAAAAAAACTGGAAACTTTCTCTCAATGCCTTAATGATTCTTTTGTTCCCCCAGAGATTTGGATCCACTGCACAGTATCATTTTTAATCAAATGTATATGATTGCGTGTTTTTTTTTAATTAATTCTATAATCCTTATATCAAAATAAATTAGTGTTTTGTATGATAAGTCAATGATTTATATTAGCACCATTATATGTATTATTCTTAAGTCGATTCCACTTTGTTTTTAGTCTTCTTGATGAGTTTTGCTCAAGTGCCTGAGAGCATATCTCTCTGAACCTTTGTCCCAAATAGGCTTCTTTAGGTTCACTCAGTGGCCTAGTATACTTTTGGTTAGTTTGGGTGATCATTGGTCAATGTTTTTTGGCAATATTTGCCAGTTTTTGTACATTTTCTTCTCTATCGAAGCTCACTGATAAACGATGCTCTCTGGGCTTGCAGTGTGTTGAACATAGAACGTAACTGGTGGTTGAGACAGCGCCCCCTGGTGGTTTGGGGTGTAAAGCCTGACATTCAGACACTGCCTTTAGGCAAAAGCTTGTATTAAGTACACTTGGTTTAAAAATTAGCAAGTATGGAAGCGTTTCCAAATAAGAATACGGATCTATATGATCCGCTTACTTCGTGTTCGATGGATCCAGTGGACATTTTGGTCCATTTTCTATTTCAGACTTGAGCACAATTGAAATCAAGCCAAGGTTTTACACAATGCATCAGACAGAAGTGTGCTTTGCAGTACACATTGCATTTAATCCCAATGTGAATCAGAGTCTATTGTATGTTTTAGCGCAGTGATGTTTGTGCTGTGGGTTTTATACTTGAAATCGCCCTGCTGTTTGCCTCGACTTATACAACTGTGCTGTTCACACTGCCTCCTACTTTTCATATTCGTCTCTTTAGTACCTCTGCATTTAGCAAATCTAACCTCATAAACCTCTAATTAGCTGAATGAAGTTTATCTTTAAGACTCAGATGATCAACAACGAAATGCTGCATTTCGGAGCCAAAAACTATGCAACAGACATGTGCTGATAATCGGTTATACAACATATCGCAATATTTGTATTTGGGCACTTAAGAATAGGATTTCTAATGTTGCCTCAAAAAGTAGGCAGCATATTTGTGCAACAAATGTGCCTCTTTGGTAAAGGGCCATTTTTTAACATATCAGCACATGCCTTCTAAATGAACAATAACACAGTTCAAGAGTAATGTTCAATTTCTTTACATCTTTAAACTTTAACCCTTCAAAGGCCAAACTGTTCATTTATTTTGAAAAAAGGTTTCACCAGCTGGGATTCAAGGAACAGGGTTGGTGATTTTGCGGAAAAACAAATCATTTTTCTACTATGGTGTGTTTGAGAAATGTGTGCGCTTGCTTGTAGTGTATAGTGTGTATGCGCAGGTCTATCAAAGATAAGGAGAACACACTGAATATTTTATGTATTTATTGATATGAGTGCTCGGAGCTAATGTGGACTCCCGTATGAACGCTGAGGAGAATCGGAAACAATGACTGTAGCGCTGAACAATCTTGAAGTTCTTTATATTATCACTTATTTTATGGTTATGATTATGATGCCTTGAGCTATTTGCCATAGATTGTTTTATTAATGTCATTTTTGTTTGTTTATTTGTTTGCATTAATTGAGTTAAATCAGCCCCCACCAATACACATGTGCATTAACTAAATATATAATTGTTATTGAAGCCCAAGCTTGAATTAGCAGTAGAGTAGTGATTTTTGCATGTTTAATTAAAATGGGTGGTTACCAATTCTTCTCTTTCTCAGGGGCTTTTCAAATTATGCATACTTAAATCATCTGTTTTGTGGAAAAAAAAATCTCATTTCTGCAGCAAGCTAGAGCAATCACTACAGTTACAGCATATGCATATGAATGTGAATTCACCTCAATGTTCATCATCACCCTCATCCTCTGTAATTCTGCATGTTTCACCGATTTGTGTTGATCACTGTAAAAACAAATGCATTTGTTAAAGGGATTGCACATGTTTGTCTCTCATGTTCAGTTTTAGAAAGGTTCTTTTGTTGATTTGTTTTGTTTCTGTACATGAGTACTCAACCCTATTTGAAATCATTCAAGCAATAAATATACACTAAGAAAGAGTGAGAAATTACACAGAGCTCTGTTTTTTTTGTTGTTTTTTTTTTTTATTCTTTAGGCTTAGTATAGTTTGTCAGAGGGATGTGTATTTTTATCTATGTGCACCATAGAATGAACATTTTTTGGTTACAGGATCAAAGCACAACACAAACATGACGATATGTGCTACACAGAACAGCAGGAATTTTGACAGGATGACAAAATGTATTGTGCCAGGTATAGTGTGCGAGAACGTAACGCAAAATCCACAGTGATGTACATGCTGGACAAGCAAATACACTTACACAATTATCAAGGGTTGATCACAGTGTAAAGGGTCTTATTTAACCTGTGACTTGTTCGAGTCACAAAATTAATGACGTGGTGGTATGATGCAACCTGACGTGAAGGGAAGTCCCTGTTACCACCCCAGAGTTGATTATTTTCCTTTTTAACCCATTTATACTTATATTTAAAGTTGTGGAACATCCACGAAACAAGTTGGTTCATGTTATCACTTAGGTTATAGCAGCTATAAAGTGCCGTTCCCTAAATAGCCTCTCTTTTTTTCTCTCTTGAAGTTAATAAAACTGAAGGTTGTCATGTTATCGAGAAAGTCCAAACAGCTCTGACCTGAAGACTTGCATATGTCGTAACGTAAAGTAACATTACCTCTGTTACAAAGTACTGACACTGGAGACTCCTTCTATACATGCTAATAAGCAAGTCCTCACAGAAAACGTTACCAAATCAACAATTATAGATGTTTTCTAAAATAGTCAGCCATACAAGTCCCTGTGTAGGCTATAGAAACAAGAACATATTAGAGAAGGAGCATTAGTATCAGAGCTAGTCTTGGGGTATAATTGCAATTTGATGGACTTCTGTATGCAGTGAGTCTGCATTTCAGGCTTTATGAAACTATTTACTACTGCAGAGGATTAGTGTTAGGATTAGAGGCAATATTAGGCATTTGAGACATCTAACTGCAGTTTAAGGTGTGGAACAAACCCAATAACCAGATGACTAGCAGTGCAGAGTAATTTTCGTTTTGTGTTTTTGCTCACCATTGGATATGAGCCTTCTCGGCTTCCTTAGTCACGTTGGCGGAAGTGCGTGTGAGTGGAGCTGGGAGTCCGGCGTGGGTTTCTGTTTTACTGTCTGTATTTGTGAGCGTTGTATTTTCAAAGCTCTTCATTTGTTTTGTGAATCGGAGGAGAAGGCTTTGCGATGTCGCAGATTGTCCCGGGACAGTTTGACGACGCAGAGGAGGCGGGCAGGTGAGAAAAGCGCCTGCTGGTTAGCTCACTGCTAATTAAAGCTACTGATAACTTGGAAATATCCCAAAATGGCGCTGTGTTTATTTTCTAATGTACTGTAGAAGTGTGTATAAACCGAAATGTCCTAATCTGTCGGGATTCAGCTTAAGAATACGGCCAAAGTAGGAACTGAGGAACATTTGAGAAACCTTTGTGGAGCTGTTTAAGTTATAACGTACTATTGTTAACATTACGTAATGACCTAATATTGTTAGCGTTGAGTTATGACGCAATATTGTTGACGTCATGGGGTGTAAAGGCAGCAACACTGGGTGTAAAGAGCTCATATGGGAGTTGTACATTCTCTAGACCAGGGGTTTGTAGCCAGGGATGAATAAATCCTACAGAAACCATCAGATTTATTTTAGAAACTCAATTAATTTACTTAAATGGCTACAGTAATATTTTGGGTATTTAATTTAGTCATAGAGCTTTGTTATTCCTAAACTTTCCACACACGTAACACATCAGATTCCAGTTGATGTTATTTCTTTTGGAGGTAACTTTTTTTTTGAGATTTTGAGGTTTGGATTAGACCCTTTCACTTCAAATGATTAGTCAAATGCACTAATAACTAATACCCTATTAATAAATATCATAACAGTGAAAATGACGTGTTGTGTTTCCACACACGTAAAAAAAAAATCTTTCCCAGACCCCACTTTGAGAACCGCTGCATTGATGTTCTGCTCTTCTGAAATGCAGTAAATGTGTCAACAAATATCTTTTTCGAACTTAAAGCACAAACTGTGATGTTTTGTATAACTTTCCTCCAGAAGCTTCTCAGAGAGTCGCTTTTTTATGTTGAGGATGTCGATATCAGCTGACGTTTAAAACTCTGATATTAGTATAGTATTGGTATGACCAGAAAAATATCATGCATCAGTTTGAATATTTCCTGAAACAATTGAGCAAAATATAAAAAAATTTTCATCTGGATGATCAGTTTAAATTTGTCCTAACTGTCTAAAGCAGTTATTACAGGTTTGTTGCAAATACAGTGTCAGGATTCATTTCCTTTAACCTGCTGTAGAATTTGTAATATTAAACTCCACTGACTGATCCTCGAATGTAATATTCTCCAGTGACTCGGAGTTCAGCCGCGTTACAGAGAAACGGCCATCACTAGAGGACAAACTCAGCGGAGTGACGTTGCAGCCATTGTCTGTAGACTCTAAAAAGCAGAATGATTATAATGAGGAGGAAGAGGAGGACGATGATGATGATGATGATGATGATGAATGGGACTGGAAAGATTCAGCCGGAGGAGACTTTACTAAACGCTACACTGCAATGCGGATGGGGAACAATCAGCAGGTATTTTCCAGAAATATTCAGGAAGAGAGAAGAAGTATGACTATTAATGTTTATACCACAGCGCTGTTGGATTCTGATTGGTCAGAAGGCGATCATTAATTTTCTATAACAGCAGCTCTGATAGTAGTTCAGCTGCAAATCATGTGTTTATATTTAATGCCCTTGTTCAAATATGTTATCATTTCTATAGTAATAACTTGTATGGCAGGCGCTCCACATAATCTAAGTGTAATAATAAACGGATTAAAAATGTGTTGTTATTTAACCAAAAAAAAAACAAGTATAATAGTTGATTTGGTGAAGTTTTCTGTAAGGGACGGGATGGTTAACATTTTTGGAAGGAGTCTCTAGTGTCAGCTCTATGTAACAGTGTTTTAATATGTGTGTGTGTGTGTGTTGTCTACTTTGTTTCCAGGCAAACAGACAGAACACACAAAAGTCAGAAAAGCTCTCGACACCTTCAGACAAGGTGCTCAGGAAGTTTGAACACAAAATAAACCTGGGTAAGAAAGTGAGAGATAATGATAAGTTCTTTGTGATAACATTCTAGGAAGTTGTGACTGTTAAGATGCTAAAAAGAATGTTTTCTTTTGATTTGATCTTACAGATAAGCTGAACTACGCCGATTCTGTCATCAACAAAGTCACCGCAATGCAGAGACAGAGAGAAGCAGACACGTCCGTCATGTTTTTATATTCCCTCTATACAGATATTATCGATTATTATAACTTACAGCCTCGTGCACTGAACTGTTTTACATCTGACACGTAAATCATCTGTTCTTGTCACAGGTATCGAGTTAAAGACAAGTCTGATAGAGCTACAGTGGAACAGGTATATGTGCTAGGAACAATTCCAGCAAAAATTCATTTGCATAATTATACTTGAATCTAAAAGTAGTGGATTAGCCAAGACATGCTCGTTTTTGTGATGTTGGTTTCTTTAGTTTTGCATTAGAGCTAGGAGGCTAATGTAGCTAAAAACACAAAAGAGGTTGTGTTGTTTTTAGCGTTTATGCTCACAAACAGCAGGTGGAACTCCATCTCACAAGACAAATGGCAAGGATCTACAGTTAGAAATGAAAAATAAAACAGCTTAAAACATTTTTACTTTAGCTTTTCTCTAGTTTTATATTTGTGTATCATTTGGCATTTTATTATTTATTTCAGTTACTTATTTTAATTTAGTTAAATTTGTAGTCATTATATTTTTTTTATAATTTTATTTTAAAAAATGTCTAAACTAGCATTATATTATAATTGTTAAAAAATGATTGTTGTTGGAAATTTTTTGGAAGGAGTCTCCAGTGTCAGTGCTCTGTGGACAGTAACGGTCAGTGGTAAAGCTGTAATTTTAAGATTTCCGACACGGGAAGGTCTTCATGATGGAGGCCTTTGCAGTTTCCCAGTAACATGACAAGCTGTGTGTTTTTTTTTATTATTTTTATTTATTTATTTATTTATTGCTTCATTAACTTTGAGAGAGAAAAAAGAGAGGCTGGTGAGGGAACGACTGTTTATAGCTGCTATAACGTAAATGAGAACAGGAACTAACTTGTTTCGTGGATGTTTCAAATGGATAAAAAGTATGAGGTATCATTCTTTTATGATTAACTATTATATTATATAATCCTTGGCAAACTGCTGTGGTATAAGAGGAATAAAACACTTTGGGACGTCCTGTTATTGGAAGATTATCAACATAAGGATGGTAAAAGGAACTCAGTAACTTTGCATCGGCTTTGCATCGGCTTTGCATCAGTCCACATCACAACACCATTGTTGATTATTTTCCTGTTAGCACATCCCCCCAAATGTTTTATTTCGTATTTTAAAAGAAACAAACATGTCTTCGCCAATCAAATAAGTATGTTGTAAAAATTTTTGGCCACTATTGTTTTTCGTTATGCATTGCCCCTTAAGCTACAGGATATTTTACTAATGATATTTTAAAATCTTTCAGGTTTTGGACCCCAGGACTCGGATGATTCTTTTCAAAATGCTCAGCAGAGGCGTCATTTCAGGGATTAACGGCTGCATCAGTACAGGAAAAGAGGTTCGATTCAAACTCTGAATAAGGCTGAATAAACCTGGGAAGTTAAGTGCATACTACACAATACTAATGACTTTAAAATGATTTTCTGTTATCTAATATTGTCAGGCCAACGTCTACCACGCGACCACAGCTAAAGGAGAAAGCCGCGCAATTAAGATATACAAGACCTCCATTCTGCTGTTTAAGGACAGGGATAAATACGTCAGTGGAGAGTTCAGGTGAGACACAGTGACCTCTTCAGTGATTTTTTTTTTTTTTTTTTTTTTAATGCCTCCACCACTGAGTGAGGGAGGCTTTATTATGTCTGTCCGAGATTCTCATTAGTGCAATATCTCAAGAACGAGTGGCTGAATGTTCGTAGGATTTATATGGAATTATCACTGTTACCAGCAGATGACTTGATTAGATTTTGGAATTGATCTAAACAGAGACAAGGTCAGATTTTTTTAAAATAGTTTTTCTTCAATAGCTTCCTTCCTGTTTGTCATACGAAGATGTTACTTACACGTCCATGTTTAGGAACTCAAGGCCCATTTTTGGTTAGCTGTGATTTGGCTGTTGGTCCGTCTGTGCGTCCGTCCGTCAGTGTGTTTGTCTGAGATTCGAGATTTTCATTAGCAACATATATGAAGAATGATTGGCTGAATGTTTGTAGGATGTATATGGGATTATCGTAATTACCAGCAGATGACCTGAATAGATTTTGGAATTGAAACCAACAGGGTCGACGTCACAGCAAGGTCAGATGTCATACAAATTAGTAAAAAGAAGGACTAGGCTTGTTGGTGGCGGAGGCATCCCTGTTGACGCCGTTGGCCCCAAGTTCGACTTTTTTTTTTTTTTTTAAATGTGTCCTCACACTTGCTGACTTCATGATGGATTGCTCTTCAGGTTTCGGCACGGCTACTGTAAAGGCAACCCGAGGAAGATGGTACGGACGTGGGCTGAGAAGGAGATGAGGAACCTGATAAGGTTTGCTTTTCCAGCTACTTTGTTCAGTAATGAAACGCAGTGGAATAATGCAAGTAGTAATTAAATATTAATATTACTAATATCAGTAATAGGCTATGCGTAGTCTTAGTCTTAGTCATGCTAACATGCTTGTAAAATGTAAAGATATATTCCTATACTACTTTTAACATTCCTTTGTGAACCTCCCTTCTTTTGATGTCTTAGAATTGCTGCTTGAATATAGAATTCTCTATAGAGCCTGTTACATATCATCAAGAAATACAAACAAGAACCTCTTACTTTCACAGGAAGAGGCAATTTGACTGACATGGCAGGTGATAAAGCACATATTTGCTGTAGTCTATTGGCAATCGTGGGATTATATTGCTCACTCACCACTAACAACACTCTTCTTTTCTACTACACACTGGATTCTGTTAACTTTTTCAATCCAGTGACTGTATAATGTTCTGAAAAGCTCGTTAATTTTTTAATGTTTGTTTGCTTACTAGAATCCAGCACATGGAAGGTTCATATACAGGAAATTTCAGAGAGCCACTCAGATTGCAGCCTTCATCATTCTGAATCTCGTGGCCAGAAAAGTGTACAAAAGATATCAGAGTTTAAGTCTGAGACTATCACATGATAAGATAAAGTTATTAGATGAGCCAATGGAGCACATAATGAGTAAATGTCAATGAATTAGTGTCTTCTTGTTTCAAGACTACAGACAGCAGGGATCCCCAGTCCAGAGCCCATCATGCTTCGGAGCCATGTCTTGGTCATGGGCTTTGTTGGAAAAGATGACATGTATGTCACATGCTTAACCTTTTTTTTTTTTTTTTTTTAACTATTTTTTAAAAATAAGCTGCAGCCTAAAGTATGTTTCTATGGCAGGCCTGCACCTTTACTTAAGAACGCTGCGCTATCCGAATCCAAAGCGCGTGAGCTGTACCTGCAGGTGATCCAGAACATGAGGCTGATGTATCAGGAGGCTCGACTTGTGCACGCAGATCTCAGCGAGTTTAACATGCTGTAAGTCTCAGAGTCATCCAGCTTCTTTCATTTATACTGAGTAGTTCTGGGTTGTGTTATTTCCCTGGTTAAAACCTGTGTTTTGTGCTCTGCTTTGCAGGTACCACGACGGAGATGCGTACATTATAGATGTCTCTCAGTCAGTGGAGCACGATCATCCACATGCACTGGAGTTTCTCCGCAAAGACTGCAGCAATGTTAACGGTGGGTGTGATGAGAACACATCCTGGCTTCTTAGCGTGTGAAAACTACAGATGTGGTGTGTATTTTTCCTAGAAATTTAGTAAATTATTAAAAACAGAAGAAATCATAAAAATAGAATTTGAAAGAAATAAATTAGAGCTGTATCGTAGTAAAAAGTGTTTCAGAATTAAACAAAAAGCTTAGTTATTCAAAAGAATATGTTAGCTTGTTCTTGCCATGTCCCCCCCCTTTCACTGGGACAGGGGCACACAAGCCACGCCTCCTTCACTGAGAATTACAGGCACACAAGCCACGCCTCCTTCACTGAGAATTACAGGCACACAAGCCACGCCTCCTTCACTGAGAATTACAGGCACACAAGCCACGCCTCTTTCACTGAGAATTACAGGCACACAAGCCACACCTCTTTCACTGAGAATTACAGGCACACAAGCCACACCTCCTTCACTGAGAATTACAGGCACACAAGCCACACCTCCTTCACTGAGAATTACAGGCACACAAGCCACGCCTCCTTCACCGAGAATTACAGGCACACAAGCCACGCCTCCTTCACTGAGAATTACAGGCACACAAGCCACGCCTCCTTCACTGAGAATTACAGGCACACAAGCCACGCCTCCTTCACTGAGAATTACAGGCACACAAGCTACACCTCCTTCACTGAGAATTACAGGCACACAAGCCACGCCTCCTTCACTGAGAATTACAGGCACACAAGCTACACCTCCTTCACTGAGAATTACAGGCACACAAGCTACACCTCCTTCACTGAGAATTACAGGCACACAAGCTACACCTCCTTCACTGAGAATTACAGGCACACAAGCCACGCCTCCTTTGCTGGGGCTGAAAGTTGGATAGAATCACTGAGTTTCTAAACAACACATTTAATAAAAGAGTTGTGCAAAGATCTCTTCGTCAGCATGTCAACACTGTTTCCGAATTTTCTCCTACACACAGAATAATTTTTTTTAAAGAAAACTGCAGAACATTAGTTGAGATGAATGGCTTTCAAATAAGTGTAATGAAGTGCATTTTTATTTCCTTTTAATCTCTTTCTTTAGACTTTTTCCAAAAACACAACGTAGCTGTGATGACGGTTCGAGAGCTGTTTGAGTTCGTCACAGACCCGTCCATCACCAGCAACAACATCAACCAGTACCTGGAGAAGGTCTGTCCTTTCATCTTACCACTCTTTTAACACGTGTATTAATAACACACACACACACACACACACACATACGCTACCAAGCAGTTAAATTTCTTTCTACTTATATTTCTACATTTATTGTGATTTGGATTTTTACTTTTTGACACTGTATTATTTAAATTTATTCTTACAATACACAAATATGAAATACCAAATACAAGATAGCATCATGTCTTCATCTGTAACAAAAAGTAAAAATGCACAGCACTTGCATATACTTAGACATTATTTTAAGCATTATGGTGAATCTGCTCTGTATTATGGCAATATCAATATTCAGTGCAATTCTGTATTAATACTTATATTATAAATTTTATTTGAATACTCGATTTCTGTAAAATCATTCCACAGTCCATAGAGCTCAGGGATATTTATAGCTTATAATAACAGCTTGCATATAACCTGCCTGTTGTGAGAGTATTTGCTGTAACGTGGTTGTGGTGTGTACCTACAGGCGATGGACATCGCATCAGCCAGAACAGCAGAGGAGAGATCCAACCAAGACAAAGTGGACGAAGAGGTAATAATGTCCTAAAACACAAATAATCTATAATATAAATAATATATAGCTCTGTAGATTAGAGTGGGGTTTTATATACGGTGTGAATTTGTGTGTGAATTTGTGAGAAAACGTGAAATAAATTTAAAAAATAAATAAAAACATTTGGGATGTAAAATTTGCATGTGGATAAATGGCTCACTACATAAGGAATAAAACACTCTGTGATGTTCTGTTGTAGGAAAATAATCAACAAATTGGTAGGATGTAGTGGAGTTACTCTTACCACACCAAAGTTAATTTATTTTCCTTTAGCAACACATCCTGACTTGTTTCATTCCCCTTATTATTAATATAATACCACAGCAATTTGACAGTGATTGCAATTTATAATTAAGAACAACACATACTTTTTATCTGTTTATAGTTACATTTAAGTTAGTTTCTGTTACCACTTACAATATATAGCAGGTATAATTAGTCACACTTTACAGACTTTTTTTCTGTCTTGTGAAGTTAATAAGAAAAAAAACGCAGCTTGTCATGTTACAGGGAAACTTTAATTTAATGAAGATTTGCAGCTGCTGTTATAGAAAATGAATCAACACCTTCTGACCAATCAGAATAGAGTATTCAGCAGCATTGTGGTATAATACAGATAATCAACAGTTTAAACTTGCTAAATTTGCTTGAAATGTTGCGAATCGTTTGATTGAAAACATTGAGTGACATTTTCTTTCCTTGTCTGTGTCAGGTGTTTAAGAAGGCCTATATTCCTCGTACACTAAATGAAGTGAGTCATTATGAACGAGATGTGGACGCCATGATGAAGGAGCAGGAGAGCAAACAGAACGATAACGTGAGTGCCAGGATTCTGCCTGCAGGACGTTTAACCAGGAAATGACTTTCTTTATACTGTATGTGTGTGATAGGTTTGCAGTTATGACACAGTTTCTATTTTGTAATATCAGATCCTGTACCAGACAGTGACGGGTCTGAGAAAGGATCTTTCAGGCGTGCAGACGGTAAGATGCTTCGAATGAATAATTCTTGTGTAGTCCTCACTACAAGAACTGCCTTGAGGGTAAGTCAAACGAAAACCTTATAAGTACAACATAAATCACAAACGGAATAATTTTTTTAATTTTTTTTTTCTAAGGGTATCAAGACGATTTTTGAGCACTGGTACACTTGCAGTAAACAATTGTGACACCAATTTGCAATAAACAATGCAAAAATGAAAAAAATTAAGGTTTTCATTTGACGAACCCTCGTATATTGCACAGATGAATTACGTGTGGAATATAAATGAAGCAGGAAAGACACTGATTTAGAGCAGGTGAGCATGGAAGAATGTTAAAAACAAAATTTGCAGCCGAATCCCAGAATTGAGGAGGTGAACAGAAAATGGTTCCCTGCAATAATATATTGAAAGACAGACAGAGAGATCGACCGATCACTTTATTCATCCCAGAGGGAAATTTACCTATTATAGCATAAGTGATTTAACATTATAAATGAAAAAAAGTGGTTTGAAATTTTGGTATTATAATAATTAGCTAATGTTTTATTATGCCTAACAGTACAAGGCAGTATATAGTAGGAGAACATGATATACTTTTAAAATCATGATGTGTTGTGCCACAATATTTTTCTAAAATATGTCAAATCTAAAAATTTTAAAATGTTACAATTTTGTACAGAATCATTTTTATTTTTGGATGTTTTTTTCCCCCATTTTATTTTCTCATTTTTAATTTTTTATTTATTTTTGTAAATGTAGAAAATAAGTGTCAGAGAAGTCACTACTGTACTGCTGGCAGTTTACGTATATTGTGATGCATATACTATATCATATATTCTAGAAATGTCTTTAAGTATCCTGATGTGATATTTGTCATATCGTCCACCAGTAATATCTAGTTTATTATTATAATATTTTTCTGTTCTTATCGGGTTGTCTTTTAACTCGAGCCTAACCCATTTAAAAAATTCTGATAGCTGATATTAGCTAATTTCGTATCTAATTTCAAAAATTAAGCAGACACTAGTAGTCGTAGGTACAAAGGATGTAAATTTCCTAATTTCATTTATGCAGCAGAAACTTCGAACTTTAAAACAAGTCAGTTATGTGAACTTTTAAAACACTGAACTCTTACAGTGAAGTAAAATCGAAGTACATTGAAGTTGTATTTGAATAAAGTTGTGTTCTCAGACCAAGTAAAATGTCTTTCAGTGAGTGAATATCGCCCCCTAGCCACTGGTTATGTCTTGTACAAATTGAATGCAGTTAAAGTTAAATTTTTTTTAGAAATGTTTTCTGATTACATTCTCAGCTTCATCTGAGATTTCATTCTGAAAAGAAACTCAGGTCAGATTAAGTACTGAAATCAATGCTAATGCTGACGCTAATGTCGACCCAACCCTCGAGCCTTCAAGTGGTCACAAATCTCAGAATATTGACCCTGACACTCACCACTGAAGCATGGCCTTTGACCTTTCTCCTGTATTTCAGGTTCCTTCGTTACTAGAGGGCTGTGCTGAAGAAGGGAGCTCCAGCAGTGATGAAGAGGAGGAAGATGAAGATGAGAATGAATCTGAAGAAGAGGAACACAGCGGCCAGGACAAGGCACAACCGCTGGACAAAAAAGTATTTACAATTTCATTTCCAACATCTCACTAGTGATCCAGTAACATAAAATGGTTTTATATGAAATGTTTTTTTTTCCCTCCTCAGGAAAGAAAGAAGTTGGTAAAAGAAGCTCAGAGGGAGAAACGAAAAAATAAAGTACCAAAGCATGTGAAGAAGCGCAAGGAGAAAGTGGCCAAGATGAAGAAAGGAAGATGAGAAGGAATCACCGTGTTCACGCTCATGACTGACAGACAGAAATCCTTTATAAAAAACAAAAAAGGCACCTCTGTGTCTTTATATCATTATTATCAACTCTTACAACCTCCTCTACATCTGATGAATTGGTAAATTAAACCTTTTATAAGTTTGCACCCTCTCTTGGATAATTTGTTATTTTTTTCCATAAAACAAGAAGAAAAAAGAGAGCTGTGTTTCTAATCTTAGCAACACACAGACGCTCAGAT
This sequence comes from Pangasianodon hypophthalmus, assembly GCF_027358585.1. Classification (NCBI taxonomy): domain Eukaryota; kingdom Metazoa; phylum Chordata; class Actinopteri; order Siluriformes; family Pangasiidae; genus Pangasianodon; species Pangasianodon hypophthalmus. Next base: position 3,062,416 of record NC_069730.1, on the reverse strand, counting down.
CCCTTAGTTACAATCTTTATACTAGCATATTCAACATTTTATCATTTTGTTTAAGGCTGGGTTTATACTTGCTTTTAACTCCACCATGAAACACACTAATTAGGTTTTTATTTAAATATTTCTGATGTGTTTAATGGTTGTGGTGCTAATTTGTTGGTCGATGCAGTATTTCCGTTATTTGTGTGAGAGGTTAGCAGTTGTGTGTCGTACTGATGTCACGGGGACATTTTGATTGCTAGCACAGTTTTGGTGTAATTTATTAGGAGAAAACATTTCACCGATCTCAAACATCAGGAATAACAGTCTGTTTTCGCTGTTATTCTGCGTTCATGAGCGAGTGGGAATGGAAAAATTTCCAATTCCCAGTAGGAAAGGTCCATTTAAATGGCTCTCCAACTTCCTACTCGAGAAAACAGAGTTTTACGAAAGCTTTGACTTGTCCAAGTTACGAGTCCATGCTATCACTTCAACGTGGCTGCGCTCATAGTGATAAGTACCAACAAAAAATACCAGTATGATTTAAGCTTTATAAGCATTCTTTTGAGTTTCTGTTTAAATTTGAAATTGCTGAATTCTGGGTGATAATTGGATCATTGAAATTTTAATTTGCTTTCTGCCAGATTTTTTGACCACACTGCTCTTTCATGTAAGTTTCAGCACCATTAACAGTGAATTTAAAACCATTAACAGTGAATTCTTAAATCCACTTAAAAAATAAATTAAGCACGAACCAAACAGCAGTTTAATTCCAGTTTTTGTAGACAGCTTACACTGAGTATTCATTTTATTTCTGATTTCAGACCGCTGAGTTCATGTGAACACTCTAACGTGGGAAAGTAGGAAATTCCAAGTTGGAAAATTTCCCAGTTGTCGTGAATGCAGCATTAGCTCCTAAAAGAGCAAGAGCTTTTTTTCAGCGACGATCAACATCATATTAATGAGAAATCCAACTTCTCTGTCCCTCCTTCTCATCAGATTTGTTTAGCCCTTTGTGAGGAAAACAAAACATACTAAATGTCCTCATAATGATAGGACAGAGGCAAAATCCTCGTAATCACCCGGTCCTCACGAAATGAACAAAAAATCATTTTTAATAGGTTTTTTTGGAAAACTAAAAGAGCCAAAAGGTTTCTGTTTAGTTACTGAGGTTAAGGTTATAGTATTAAGTACCTAATTATGTCAATGGAAAGTCCTCACAAAGATAAAACCTGTATGTGTGTGTATTAAATAAAATGCAATTCTACTGCCTTGGATAAATAAATGTTTATGACTGCTATAATTAAATAAGTATTAAATATCTCATTTAGGCCAGTTGTGATACTGCAATCACTGAAAAGCTACGGTTTCTTTTTAACAGCTTTACAGTTGGAGCAGGTGAATTTTTTTACACCTCATTAAATTCTCCCATTAAGTAGGAAGACCTCTTTCTGATATAATACCATTTTAATGCCATGTGTGCATCGACATTTACAAATTCTGTATATTTATACATTCCAGAGGCTACAAATACAGTACATGCTACAAAGACATTTTGTGTATCGCATCATTTTGGACAAAAGCTTAATTACAAAATTCATTTCTGACCATTTTTTTTTAATCACACAAATTAAGCCAAACAAGGAGGAAGATGTTAAATAAAGTATGGATGTTTCTATATTAAGTATGTATTTTGGGCTTCCTGGAATGTAAAACTTAGCATGTTTTAACCTGTTTTATTAAAAATCGTCTGTATGCAAATCGGTGGGTGTGTCCTTAACCCCGTATATGGACTCAAAGATACACCCGTGAAATGTTTTGGTGAATTTTTATAAATTATGCTTGCACTAAAATGGTTTTCTAAAAATTCAAAAGTTACATTATCTAATGTTAGCAGTGAAGACCAGGAACATTTATTAATATTAACTTAAAATAAATTAAAAAAAAACAGTATTTAACAATGTTAATAAATTTCTTCTTCCTGTCTGTGGACTTCCATATATGGACTCAAAGACATGCCCACATTCTCCATCTATCTTAAAGGCACGCCCACTCAGACCTGCTATAATGTCTGTAGGCAGACCTTATTGCTTTAGTACTAAAAGTTTAAATCCTTGTACTTCAACCTAAGTACAAAACCATTAACATGCACTCACTAATATAACATTAGACACTGTAGGAAAATGAAACCTTACTATAAACAGCTACTAAAATAGAGGCCTACTTCTGTCTATTTACATGTACTTGGTCCCAACAAATTCTGCAGTGAAGAGGGTTAATCAAAGCTTCAGTAAGCTAGCACAGGTTAGCGGATGCCCTCCACGTAGTTAGCAGGCAGCATGCCCGAGCGGCCCGTCCTCTGCACCGTCCCAAACATCCAACCCTCATCAATGGGGTGCACGTTGTGGATCAGATCGCCATCCCGGAACGACACCTCGTCACAGTCCTGAGCCGTGTAGTCATACAAAGCCCTGTACACACTCTGACATACAGCAGAGAGGAAGAACCATGAATATGGGATGACAAAAAATAATATTTTAATATTTAGCTTACAATAAGGATGATTCTCAAATGAGTGTATGAATTAATTACGAAAAGATACTGTAAAATAAAAATACAGTTTGACGGATTGTATTTCTGGCCATCGAAAATAAAAATCAGTGTTGATACTCTGAGACCTAGATAACAGTAGTTAGAGAAATAAGTCAGACTTTATATAAAAGGATTTCAGATCTGCTTACTTCTTAAAAACATGAATAATTCAAAGCCACAGTGAGTGGCATATTAACCACTTAGGGTCATGAATTTTGTTGGTGAAGCTAAAAAAAATCTAACTAGATGCAGTTTTGCTCATGCAGGAAAAGGCCGAGTGAGCAGGAAAGAAGTCTGGGTTTAAGGTAAAAAAAAAAAAAATGGTGATGGCTAATTCTGATTGCTACATTCCTACATACATTGCATTGATGTCAAATTTATACCAAATACAGTCCCACCCTCAAATCAGCCAGAAGAAAAAAGCAGAAATATGAAATTAACTAAAACAATTGTTCTTTGTTTTGCACAGAAGCTCTAGATAATCGTATGAAGCTAATGAAAAAGTGGACACGGGCTTTAAACAGGTAAAATGACGTCTCACCATGGTTGCTGGATGCGACTGCAGCTGCATGGATCTGAGGGAGTGCATGCTGGTCTGATGCATGTAGCTGTGTCCCTGATTATAACTGCTTGGGTAATAAGCTCCAGGAAGCACAGGAGCTGAAGGTGACACAGTGAAATAAATCAGCACAGGATTTATGCATTGCTGAAAAGCAGCAGATGAAGTCCCTCGGATGAGTAAAACATTTCAGTCCAGTCAGTTTGACTTATAACGACCAGATATATTAAGAACAATACTGCACATTTCTAATTACTTTACGCATGAATGTCTAGAGGGATACATCATACAGAGCCCTGGAGACGCTCTAAGAAAAAGTGAAGAAAAGGGTGTTATTAAGAATAGGTCTAATTTATGTATTGCTTTTCTCTAAATTAATCATCAGTATGTCATTTTTACAGCACTCCAGAGCCACACAATTCATTTCATTTTAATCAAGATTTTTGGCTTTCTTCAATCCTTTGAACATAATCAGCTGCAATATCCCAAAGATTAGATATTTAAGTGGATTTATTAATGTTGTAATAAATCCCAAGCTCCCTGCTTGCATTTACAAGCAGTTAATGTCACCATATTCTGATTCAAACATATTAATTTCAATCTGTAACATGATAAAATGCATTCAAACTAGTTTAGATAAAAAATAATCATGCCTCTAATATTGAGCAAAATAATTGTGATTATCTTTTTATCCGTTTTCATGCAGCTCTATCAGGAGTACAAATGCTATAAAAGCAATCACTTGAACTTGATGAAACTGAGAATCTCATACTACTATCCTTTTTAAATATGTTTTTGCTATACGGATTCTTAATAGATGTCCTCTCTTGGACTCACCCACAATGACTCCTGGCCTCCGATCCATCTCCATGGTGTACTGATTCACACCTCTGTGTGTGGCGCAGCTCCCCTGCAGCGTCTGATGGTCAGGTCTCGTCTGCGCTCGCACCAGATAAGTTCCTCTAATGCCCTGAGTGACACCGTGCAAGCCTGGCATGTCAAAATCCTTATGATATTTAGCCTAAAGGAATTAAGAGAGTATAAGTCATTATTTGAATGAATCCTTGTTGATTTTCTGAGCTCTTTTTTCATAGGTCTGTTTAAACCACTAAATGCTGGTGTGATGGTTAGAGAACTGTATTTATAAACTTCACATTCAGGTCTTACATTACTAATCTGATCCTGGGCTTGCTTCAGTCTCTGCACTTCTGGTGTGTCTACAAGAAATCGGAGACCACGGCCCTTACTCTCTTCAAAATCCTTCCTGTACTTCACCTGAAGATCACAAGAAGGAGGAGAATCCATTTTTATGCAAAAAGAAAACCCAAAAAAGCAAAAATCAACTTTTTTTATACCAAAGAAAGAAGACTGTTAGCATAAACAACAGGCATGTACACATTTGGTAGACATTTTAATAAATACTTACTCGAAAAGCACTGTAAGCCTTACTCATGAAGCCCAAGTCATGCTGGATCAGCTGATTTTAACCAGACCTGATATGAGGTGAAATCGAAACAAAGCTACCAATTGGTTGTGCGTGTATAATTGTCCTCATTGGGCCTCATGTTGGGCCTCATCAACATGGGCCTATGTTGATAAATGTCAATCAGCCATAAATTACCCAGCACATACCAAGCACGGGACATCTGATTTGCATTTACTGACGTCCACAACACTCCATGAAAGATAAAACGACAAAATGACAACTGACTCTTCCAATAATGCAGCTCAGCCACTGAAGTGAGTCAGCCACCATGGACACACACTAACTCTTTCTCCTTTTCTAGGGTGCCATTACTTTTGTCCTAATTCAATACCTAGTCTTATTTGTTTTGGAATGCTTTTTTCCTTTCATTAATATGAAGCAATTTACAAAATTTCCATTAAATAAATAAATTATTTAAACTTGACATCATAATCCGTACATAAAATGGCAGTAACTCATCGCCAATTATACATGTTGAAGCCGATCAGTCGACTTTTAGGTTAGTGAGTCTTCAGTCTTCATTCAAGTAATCTTAGGAGTTCACGTACGATACAAACATTTTCCGAACTAACTATATTTTCACAAACGCCACATTTCTTGCGTATTTCTTCCTGCGAACTATTTACGATTATGTTCCTTCGTATCCAGGTCGATAATTGAGGCCTATTGCTAGTATTTGGCTTGAATATTAAGTACATGTCCGAGAGCCAGCACAGCAAGGACCTGGCAGCGAGTCCCTGGTTGCCAGGTGGCGACTCGTGGGGGACGTGTGAACCCACCACCGAGTGGACAGCTGCCCTGCTTTCTTCCATGCTGACCTGAGAGCGCCACACCCAGACACACTCAGGCCAAACACAGCAATGCTTTTCTCCTGGGTTTGTATCCACGTCGAGCACAAGCACTCACGGCTGTAAGCGAAGAAGGAGTGTGTACCTGACTCTGCAGCTCACTCTGCTGCCTCAGTCGCAGGTTCTCCGGCGTGTCTGCGACGATCGTGAACGTCTGCTTTGGGTAGTGCCTTCAGGGAGAGATGGAGAAAGATGGAAAAAAATGCAGAACATAGCAAGTTCAAAGAAGATAAACACATGCCTTAAACATGTTTCAGTACATCATCATCATCAGTACATAAACATGCATAAATGACAAATTCATGAATATTTCACTGTTAACACAATCTTAATCAACTCCTGGTATGTTTCAGTTCCATACCTTCAATCCTTCAAGCCTAATATTAGTTTTGTTGTTTGCTTTATTTTAATGTAGTTAGTTTATAATAGACTTTGGAAAGTCACACAGCATGCTGTTAAGTGAGTTTGATGTTGACCAAGGATGCACATACGAATTGCAGTAAGGCTTCTTCTCGTATCCTTTGTAGTTGTTCATGTTCAGGGTCATTTTACACACCTCACAGTGGAAGCATCCTTTGTGCCAGAACTATAAAAAAAACACGTGCAGTGTTTATAAGGCATTATTATAACGCGACAGAAAGGTTAGACCCGAGCTGGAATAACTGAGGGAAGTGCAGGACAGAAAAGGACGCAGTTACCTTGTCCAAGCAGTTCACTTTCTCAGTGGCGTAGACGATTTTCCCGCAGCGCGCGCAGTGAGGATTCATGGTGAAAGCCTTCAGTCACATCGTTTTCTCTTTTCAATTAGCGCAAAAAAACAAAAAGTGCTCCGAGTTCACACAAAATGAGCCGTGGCGCAGTGGATTTAAAACTGCGCACACAGTCGTGCTGATTATTGGAGGTCAGTTTGGGAACGAAGAAGAACAGGGAAATGTGCCAGAGAGAGAGAGAGAGAGAGACAGAGAGAGAGAGAGAGAGACACAGAGAGAGAGAGAGAGAGAGAGAGACACGATGCGCTAATTTGTTCCCAGTTAATCCGCTCCATCATATATTATTATAAATAGTACCTATAATATCATCTAATATCATCTAATATCATCTAATATATTACAGCCTATAATTCAACCCATCATCTTAAATTATTTTATTACTCATTCCTTTCAATTTTATTCACACAAAATTCACGTCAGTAATCATTAGGGGTGTAAACATCAGGCTTCCACACGATACGATATGATTTCGATTTATAAGGCAATGATTCGATACTTGACGATACTACTGAATCTGCTATGACATGATAATACAATACAATATCGATTCTTAAGGCAATGATTATATAGCCTATTGATAATGCTACTGAATCTGCTATGGCATGATACTATTTCAATTTATAAGGCAATGATTCGATATCTGATGATACTACTGAATCTGCTACGATACAATTTCGATTCATAAGGCAGAAATTCTATATTTGACGATACCACTGAATCTGCTACCAAACCATATGATTTCAGTTCTTATGGCAATTATTTGATATTTGATATTTGATGATACTACTGAATCTGCTACAATATGATACTATTTCAATTCTTAAGGCGACAATTCGATATTTGGTGATACTACAGAATCTGCTACAATACCATGTGATTCAGATTCTTAAGGCACTGACTCGATATTTGGTGAAACTACTGAATCTGCAATGATATGATACAATTTCGATTCATAAGGTAACAATTCAATATTTGACAATATTACAGAATCTGCTACGACGTAATATGATATTGATTCACAAGGCAATGATCTTGGAAGGTATTTGACAATACCACTGAATCTGCTACTATATGATGAAATATGATTTGATTTACCATTAATTCACGAATGATGATGACGTAGAGAAGGATTATTGTTAGGTACCAGGGTTATGGGCAAATTAGCGTCCTATCCTATTTACACACATTTACAGTTTAAAAAATATGATTTTTTTTTTACACACCAGTTCTCTGCCCTTTTTTGATTGTAATAGATTTATGATTGTTGTCTCGATTCATTTCAGGCATCAGTACAAATCTTCCAGTTGTTACACTCTCAATAATCACGTGTGGTTTTTAGACACTTCACACATGGACTTTTCATATGTAGTGCAAGTGTTTTCACTCATTTTTCACATGTGAAGACTTTGCTGTGTCAGAAAGCTTATATTACAAAGCGCTGACACTGGAGACTCCTTCCATAAATGTTAAATAAACTCCATAGAAAAGTTTGTCACATAAACAATTATAAGTTTTTCTTTGTTAAATAACACTATGTTTTAATCTGGTTATTATTAGCCTTATTACATGAAACATCTGCTGTACAAGTCCCTGTGAATGAGTTGTTACTATAGAAACGATATTTGAACGAGAGCATTAATATATTGGGATGTCTCATAAACTCGCATAATAAACTTGGGATCATGGTGTTATAGGAAAATAATCAACGATAGGGTGGTGTGATGTGATAACAGCAGGTTCTGATGTGTTTTATTCTTCATATTCCACAGCAACTTGCCAGCGAGTACAACTTTTATTTATTAAGGAACATATACTTTTTATCCGTTTATCGTTACATTTAATGTCGTGGATGTCCATAAAACAAGTTAGTTCCTGTTCTCACTTACATAATAGCAGCTATAAACAGTCGTTCCCTCACCAGCTGTTCTTTTTTCTCTCTGTTGAATTTCATAAGCCAAAAAGTGTAGCTTGTCATGTTACCATGAAACTGGAAATCGCAAAGCCCTCTGTCTTTAAGACTTTCCTTTGAAGGAAAAAGTAAAAGAACTGCCTTACTGCCATTGCTAAATCAATCCCAGGTGAGAAATAGTGTAAATCTTAGCTTTATTTAATACACTGGATTCTGAATGAGATTTCTTTAAATCCTCTAAAAGAGTTAATTAAACAGGACTTTTATTTAAAGGGGTATTTTCCCACAGCTGTTGGGTTGATAATAAATCTGAATGATTCATGGATTTTAAGCCATAGGCTTCTACTTCAGTTCTGTAGGCTTATGGTCCATAAGCTGTTGGAAACCTAATCAAATAATGTTTTGTTTATTGTTCCCGGCTACTTACTTTGTAATGTTCTTCCCCTGAAGCTTACTGGGCCATATTCATTACAGCTAAAATAAAATGCCAAATAATATAACATGCTGGATCAAGTGCTATTTTATAAGCTGATGAATAACAATGTTGGAAGCCATGTTGTTAAATTAAACCAAAATTGCAGTGATTCGTGTAATGATTACAATTAGGACTATACATGCAGCGACATATTAGCAACGTGTTAAAGTTCTTTGTATCTTTGTAGAAGAGTTTTTTAATTTTTCATTTTTAAATTGTCTCTTCCATTAATATTATAACATATTACATTTGGCAGCAAAGGAAAAGGTTTTCCTTCTTAGGTCTGCATTTTCTATGCCTGATTTTTTTTTTTTTTCAGGCTTAAAAGCAAGTGCTTGTGTTTAAAGATGATGGTCAAGACACTACTAAAAACCCCAGGCACCAACGATTCTGCTTAATAAAAAATCTGCCAACCTTGGAGGCATGAACTACACGCAGGTGATTGCAATAATCAGAATGGTGCAACCAGAAAACTGACTTAAGCAGGTGCGTAACCAGACTCTGAATACACCTAACATTATTTTTGGACTTTTGGGCTCTGCATACGGCCCATTATGCCTAAACAAGTGGTTTCCAACATAAGCGTCAAGGGGAGTGGGGTGTCACCATTACCATAATGACAAACAAATACAAATTTGTTTATTAACACTGAATTGTTCATTAATATAAAACATGGAAATGTTGGAATGGACTATGTAACATTTTTACATATTTTGCATTATTAATTAAGTACATAATACACTATTAAGATTGATGATTATAAAAATGGCAAGGTTTGTTGACACATTTACTAACTTCATATGCTACAGATTGAGTTAGCATTATAATTTTTTTGGGTGTGCATATAAACATGGAAGGCAATAAGAGAAAGATTAAGGCTTGGTGCACATGTTCACTTTACATCCAGATGTGTTAGTAGTCAGTCATTCAGACTGACTACTGAAACAGACGCAGAGCTATAAATCAGCCCTCGCACTGCACGACCTGCAGCTGAATCAATCTCACCGCGTGGAACCGACTCCCAAAAAGATTCGGAGTCGACTCCCTATTCGCAACGCCGTGTTTCGGAGAATCGACTCTCTTGTGTCAGCCCTACCGCGTACATCAGTAAGCCAATAGCGCTCCGTGAACTATAAGACCAACCGGAAGCCAAAGAGGGTTGCGGGACTGATGCGCTGCGCCTTCATCCAGCTGCAGCGTCCCAAAGCGCAGGACGTTGGCGATGGCGGAGATGCAGCTTCCCCGCTTCACGACACCGAGCAGCCTCGGTTTATTCTTCGGAACATTTCTGACGTCGCGTGTGCACGAGAGCGACCGTTAAAATTCAAATCGTGGAACACCTAGCTGACGTCAGCACGCTAACGGTCCTCGACTAACCTCTGCATTATTCTGTGGAAGGGTTAATGTATGGGTTTTGTACCAATTTAGGATTTTCTTTGTGTTCTTGAAACTGGAAAAGGACTCGTTTTGGAATTCTCTATGCGTATGAATTTCAGGTGGGAGAAAAAAACCGGATTAAATTTAAGCTTTGGGGGTTTTTTTGGGTTTTTTTGGTAGTGAAGAAGTGCTCGTGCTCATATTCAGGCTTGTAGTAACGCTATAACCTTCACGTTCACGTCAATGACAGCTAGTACAGCTAGCACGGTGTGTTAAGGATTTAACGTCGATATTTGACACTGTTATTGATTTATTTCGTCTAATTTAACGGAGGGATGAGAGAGGAAATACAGGCGGAAAGGACGAATTACAGGTACTTGTTAACATCCGGTGGGACGCGTTTAACTCGCAGCAGCAGCTTCAGGTGTCGAGGTTTTGACAGTTAGTCAATTTAGTACAGATTCATTCATTCACTCACTCACTCATTCATTCATTCGCCCAGTTTTCTGGCGTCCTTGCTTAAAAAAACAAACAAAAAAACAAAAACATGGCCTCTGCAGCTGCCAGCCTCGCCTCCTCCATCGCCAGCAAAACCAAAACGAAGAAAAAACACTTCATGCCGCAGAAGAAGAAGCTTTTCCGCTCCAGCGACCCTCTTCTCAGCGTGCTGATGTGGGGAGTCAACCACTCGGTAAGCCTGAACGCTCAAATCTGTCGACTAATCCCAAATTCATACCTAAAACATGTCAGTACATCATTTATTGCTTATTTACCCAAAGTGGTGCTCTCTACTTCCAGGAGTCAGTTGGGATTTAGGACATGTGACATGTCATCAGCCCTGACAGTGTGTAATGATAGGAAGATAAAGTAGTATTCGGACGGGATAAGTTTTCCACACATACAGTGTACATGTCTAATATAAGTAATGTAATTATAAGTAATGTTGCAGGAGGATGTGTAGTAATTGTGATTGATTGATTGATTGTAGGAAAACAATCCAGGACAGGGTGGTGGGATGGTGTGTTACGACCCCACGCTGGATTATACGTCAATATTTCCAAATCCTGAAGACTGCAATCTTTTTTTTTTTTTTTAAATATGATTCTTTTTAACCAATTATAGTTACATTTAACAGGTTTCACACAGATCTTTGAAGTGCTTGAATTGAGCTTTTTGAATTTTTAAAGTCTTGTATACCTTGAAGAATTCAGTCTTTGAGTCATTTTTCGTTCAAAAAGTGCTTGAAATAAAAAAAAAGCGAGTATGAATTCTCAAATAAATTTGCTCCCTGTGAACAAATTTAAATACTCAACAAACATTATTGACAACACAATATACTTATATACAATATAAACCGACTCAAATCTGTACTAGCTACTTAATAGCTACTCGTAAATAATACCATAGCAACGATCACCGTCAGAACAACGCCAACCTTGTGACTGGTGAGAGAATGACGTCTTGTGTCTCATGTGTTTTGATCATGTGATTTTTTAAAAAATGCCATTTATATCGTCTAAAGAAGTAATGTGAAATATAGCTTATGTCTCTCGTGTAGTCCTTGAAAATAAAATTTTGGTGCTTGGACAAGTTAGTACGTGTTATATCACAGCGCGGTTGAATTCTCGATTCTGATTGGTCAGAAGGTGTGCATTATTTTCGTACAGCACGGCTAGGACAGTATTTCCGGCTGTAACGTGAACGATGGGTTTATATTAATGCGCTCGTTCTAATACGTTATTGTTTCTACAGTAACAGCTCATACACACGGACGTGTATGGCGGACAAGACTAATAATAAACAGATTTTTTTTTTTAAATGTGTTGTTTAACAAAGTAAAAAGTAAAATCCTTGATGTGGTGACTTTTTTTGTTATGAGACATTTATTTAACATTTATGGAAGGAGCTGGAACTTTGCAAAGTTTCCCAGCGTAGAAAAGTTTTGGGTAAAATAACAGGCTGCGTTTATTTATTTATTTGTTTGTTTGTTTGTTTGTTTGTTTATTGAGAGTGAGGGAGAGAGAGAGAGAGAGAATGACTTTATTGCAGCGTCATGTCGTACTGCCTTAAACAGCCCCATTACCCCACCTCCACATGCCAAAAGAGGTCAAATGTCCTGGAATCTCTTTGGACAGATGTAGTGTATCTTGCAACTGTATGTGTGTGAGATCTGGACACTCCAAGGAAATGATCATTTTATGATCGCTGCAGGGAAATTAGCTGATTTCTGGCGTCATACAGTGGTGCGTTGTCTGCTTTTTATTGAGGAGAGGAATATTCCCCGGTGCCTAGCAAGTCAATAATTGGGCTCCTGGGACTCTGAGAGCTTCGTGCTAATCCTAAGATGAAATGCTTTTCAGGATGTTCGGTATCCAGCCAGTATTATGAAACCTGTGCAGATGTGTGAAGGAGCTGCATGTGTTGCATTCTTTTTGTTTTCCCCGAGCCGTGAAGCTTTTCACAAATGTTCTGAGGTTTCATCTAGGATGTCACCGCTGGCAGTGGTTCGTGTTCGTGGGATTTTGCATAAAGTGCAGATGAAGCTCTCAGTGACTGAAACAACTCCCTAATGGTTCAGAAGTGTTAAAAAAAAAAATCACAATATGGCTTTTTTTCTTTTCATATAAAAATATTGACAGGGAAAAAAAGAACAAGTGCTGTTAGCGCCTCTCATGTAATGATGTTAAGCAATTTATGATCTTAATGGTTCTTGAAAATTAAATTTCTATCCCCTGCGCTTTAAAATGGATATGGATGCAGACACATTGTGCAGAAAAGTTCAATCTTTTTATGGCATGAGAAATAACATTAGCTTGATAAACACATTAACAATACACATTCCTCACAATGTCAGACAGAGGTTAGTGCTTTGACACGTGTAAACGTTTAACATGTGTGTTCTCACATTTCCTTTATATCAAAGCACTGTTGACGTCTCGAATCTGATTGGTCAGAAGGTGTCGATAGCTCCTATAGGTTTATAATTCCTATCATGTCCTATACTTATGCCGAAGATATTCCACAACTTTAAACGTAACTATAAACAGTTAAAAAGCATGACATTTCATTCCTTAATAAATTACAAATTTGAATCGTTGATCCCATGTTGTGGCATCAATCACAGAAATACACTTCAACACTAATAATGAGTAACTTTAAGCTAAAATCTGAAAAATTATTATTTTTGTATAGAGCTTGTTAAGATCTGGGTTATGTTAAATGATAAGCCATGTTAGAATAATAAAAGATACAGATTTATAATGATTAAGGGTCTGAGATTTTTAAAATCTGAGAAACTCCCGTTGTTCTGGGCCACCAGCATCCAACCAGTCAGAACAAGGAGGTGTTTCTTCTCACCTCTCAATCAAGTTCCTTGTCAGTTCAGAAAGTCCTCTTCTTATATTAGCATTCAGGTGTTCAAGGCCAGGCAGCACTAACTTCTACTAAAAACACTGACTGTGGCTTTAACGTGGCGCATCTAATTGTGGTCCTGATTACATAATAGCAAGAAACAACATCAGTGTGTTATCCTGTAGGAGTAAACATAGATTAATTAAATGCTTGTGGATTTTTTTTTTATATCGTTTTAAAACAAAATCAATCTAATGTAAAAATCAATCTAACAAGCGTCTCATTTAGCTGGCTTATCCAAAAAAGCTTTATTAGAGGTTAATCAAGTAACAATTAGCAGTTAATATCGTCTATTTCTCTGCAGCCTTAATTTCCCCGTCAGTGACACCGAGCTGAGATAACGATGGCTCAGTCCTGCTATTTGGCAAAGTTGCTGTCTGGATCTTCGCTGTGTACTCTCTGAGTTGCTCTCCCATAGGGACTGTATATCATTAAAACCTAATTAATCCTATAATGTTTTAGTTTTAGTCTTATAAAGTCTTGAATAGCAAAAACTCATCTGTCTTTATAAATGCACAATTTTTCAATAAGTGTAAATTTGTCACCTTGTCAGATCAGTGAAATTATTTCTCTATTTATTTTTCAGAGAAAATAAATGATTAATTAGCCGCCTGTAATTTCATGAGTAGTTTTGTTTTAAAGAGTGACACCTTATTATTTTTAATCCAACTCTAAAGAAGGTGCAGTGAATGTGCTAAGATAATTATTTAATTGGAAAAGTGCCGACACCAGCTGCCAAACGATGACGCATGTCCATGGCCCTTCGTAGGCTATTTGTGAATGTAGATTTCTCTGGATTCTCTTGGAAGAATTCATTTCATTGTTGCGTGTAAGACAGTATTTATTGGTCAAGTCGTGTTACTAAAGCACTGACCATACACATGGTACTCTCTGAAAATAGCAATATCATATCAACAGCCACCCAGTTTGGTGATCTTTTGGAGAAAAATAAAGGAAACATACTTATGCAAACTCCCAAAATCCTGCTTGCTTACTATCCTTTCTCTTTCTAATTGGCTAATGAAATGATGACTAGCTGTTTGAAACATGACTCAGCCGTTCTAAGTAATATGACTGATTCAGAAACTAGCTGCCTGTATCAGTTAGAGCTGTTATACTGTCATGGTTTCATGGTTATTCATAGCGCATGACCAAACGTTTACCTCACCCTTGACTTCTTTAAAGTACCAATGAAAATGCATTTCCGTCTATTACAGTCCATCTGATGAAGGTCCTTAGTCCAATGGTTGTCGTTCCTTTCTCTGTTTCTTGGCTCAGGTGCATGACTACACTGAATACCATTAGGTGTGTTTAATCACTTACTGTAGTAAAAACATTACATTGCTGCCTCGGGTACTTTATCGTACATGACGGCTATCAAACGCTCATTAGAACACAGCATTATTGACCAAAACTAAATCAAACGACGTCCTATTTTTTTCCACCTTCGCTCACACCCTCTCTCTCTTTCAGTCTTTCAGCTTATAACAAGTGTGTTAAATACTGACAGTGAAAGAGATTTAATGGAAAAATCTTTCGTAAAAATATCTTTCTAAGTATGAAGAACAATTAGAGCATTTGTTTTTTTTTGTTTTGTCTTTTTGTTTAATTATTATTATTATTATTATTATTATTATTATTACAACCTAAAGATTACGGTTTATAGATGATATAGATATACACTTTGGCAGATTGACCAAAATGCTAAATTGCTGCTGTGATCCATACATCCTTAACTCTGTCAACAGTACACATCACAGATGAAATGTGACACCACATCCCACTGGTTTGACCCCTCCTCTGCTAAAAGATGAGCCAGAGGAGCCATTAAGTGCATTTTCTCCCATATTATCCTTTTACAAACACACTGGCCCCAAGAGACTTGTTCTACAGTAATGTTCCTGTCTTGTATCCATAACAAAAGCATCAACATGGCCACAGCGTGAAAATTCTGCCTGGGTAAGAAATTCATCAACTGTGCAGACATAAGTACTAAGTCTCAGTGAAGTCAATAATATATTGCTAAAGTGCTGCTGGGTATTCTGCTGCATGAAAGACTAGCAGAGATGACACAAGTGTGGGCATATGCAGACGACTTGTTTGTGTATCCACTTCACAAGCCTTTCAAACCCACGTCCTCATCTGGGGGAAACTGGAGTTTTTGAACAGCGAGCTCAGATTCTCATTCGGAGTGCCAGCTCTGGCCTTTCTGAGTCTGGTTTTCTGGTTTCTCTGTCTCTCTCGTTCTCTCTCACTCTTGTTTTCTCTCTCTCTCTCGCTCTCAAAAAAAATAAATAAATAACAGCCTGGTATACGCAGAGCGACTGGAGGAGAGTTGGCCAGGAGAAATGGCTGACTAATTCTCTCTCTCTGACCCTGGAGACTGGAGCCATAACTACCGCTTACACTCCACTTCTGCCTTTCAGAGCAGAGAAAATAAATCTCTGCCTTACTCTTCAGCAGGCAGTCTGTTTTGGATGCTTTTCTAATTATGCTTTCCGGATGCAAAGGCAATCTATTGGGAGATAGGAGTGAGACTGATGACCGAGTTCTGTCCCGATGAGAGGCAGTGGTTTTATAACCTGCTGTTGAGGTTTTGTTGTAATTACAGTCTTTTCTGCACAGCTTGATCAGTGCCATGTTTTGGTCTGATTAATGCTTTGCTGCTTTGCCTCTGGTGTGGGTATTAATTACGCCATTAGATGGCTTCCTCCTTGATCAGCATCCACTTACTGCTTCCTTCAAGCTGCTCTGTGTCCAGGCTTATCCTTTACTTTGGCTCCTTATTTCATGCCTTTTCAGCTCTTCGTCAATCTTTTCCTTCTGGCACATTACCCATTCTCTTTTTTTTTATCCCTCCTTCTAAAGCCAGTGAAGCTCTCATTCTCTCATTCCTAGTTTGACGCAGAGGAGTGTTTTTATTGCTGTGATTGCATAAGGGAGTATAAAGTGGAATCTGAATAGATAAAAAGGAGGAACTCATATCCCAAATATGATACAGCAGCTAGTTAGAATTGTATTGGTTAATTCCCAAGAAGGCACTCCTGTCAAGTTTTGTCAAATGATCTCCTTTCTGCAGAGTTTAAGCAACGTGACTGTAACAGAAAATAATAATGATCATTAGAGATCATCAGATGAAAAAACTACACTTCAAGAAATCTTTTGCATTTTCCTTTTATGTATTATGTAAGAGTGGTTTCACATCAACGCTCTTAGCAGTCCTGTCTAGTATCGACTAGCTTGCCATCTAAAAATAGACGACATTGGAATATTGGCAATGCAATATTTTTTATTCAACACGTCATAATTTTCTAATATTCACTCTCTAACAAGACTCATTTTCTCCTGCACTTTGTCCTCCATATTTGTTTTTCATGTTTGCTCCCAAATTGATTGGTCAGGAGAATAAAAAAATTCCCATAAGATTACATATAAAATGTGAGCTAGCAGTTGAAAAAAACCCAACACATTTGAAAGCCCTCTAAGAGCGTATAACCGTCAGGAGGATTAGAACCACTGCATGACATAATACTAATCCACTTTGAAAATATTTACACAGACCCACGTCCTGTTTCACACCAAGTATTCCAGTGTTTTACTCACAGTATTATATATATATATTTTTTTTGTGCTGGAGTTTTGATAGTAGGCAGCTTACCACCCACTGAGATAATTCCACACACATTACACATGATTATTAAAAAGATACAGTTCACCAGTGCTTCACGATTCCTTCTTCACGTATATTAGATATTTTTAATATCACATATATATATAAGCGGTATGAGCATTATGTTTTCATGTCTTTGACCCACTTCCTAAGCAATGTTTGTTGTGCAAACACCAGGAAGGACAGACACTATTTCCTCGGAGCAGTGTGGCATGTGAGCTGTAGGGCGTTCTGTAGGACAGTGTGAGGCGTTGGACTGAATGCTAATGCTCATGACGCATCACACTCACTTAATGCCTTTGAGCCTGACTAGGATAAAGCATTTGATGAAAATGAAGCTCTTTTGCTATAATTAATAATAATAATAATAATAATAATAATAATAAGGGGCCAAGCACTTTCTGGCCCTACCCCTTAGTGATGAAAGAAGAACAGAAACCATTGGGACCATCATAGTTCCCAAGGAAACATAGTAAATTTAATGGCAATACATCAAGCAGTTTTACTAATTTGTGAATTATAGCAAACCCTAGTGGTGAATTTAGCCAAAACTTCTTGGAGTTCTTTCCGATCCTTCACTCAAATACAAAGATTGGTCTGAATAGATCACACCGCTGCTGAGATACTGAGAGCCCTCAAGTTTGGTGACTATCCTGTCAAATTCGTTTGCACGTTATGAACGAACCGTCTCACATATCAAAAATATATCTGAGAACCAAGTCTTGTTCGGGATGGTCTCACAGTGCTGTGATCCAAATTTTGTGATTGGACAAAATTTGTAGGAAGAAGGAATAAGTGGAGAAAAAAAAACATTTTTGAAAATCCAATATGGCAGAAATTAACATCATGGTATACGTTAAACTCGGCATGAGCCCGAGAATAAGAGGAAACTGGGATCATGTTTCTGCCATGCTTTCTTGCTCTCTAGAGCACTTAAGGGGCGTACACCAAAATTGCTGTGCAGGGAGCTAGTACTATTGTCTGTCACTGCTGCATTTTTTATTATTATTATTAAAAAATTTGGTGATTTTTAAGCTGAAGCCAGAATCAGTTTTCTAAACTGTTGTATTGTGCTTTTGGGTCTCAGAATTGGAAAATGTTCATTAAAACATTTGTTTTTACTGACACCTTTCCAAGCCACGTGAAGACGGTTGTGGTTGCAGGTATTTAGAAGGGAGAACTGGTCTGAGGAGCTTTTCATCTCTACTAAATAGGTAACTACCATAATCAGTGAAATAACTTTAAAAAGAGTTTAAAGAGTTTAACAGGCTTAGCTTGCTAGTTAGCTAACATGCCTAATTGATATTGCTTTAACAAACCTTTGTAGCTCGCCTGAAATCTACATCAAGAAACTAGCTATCTAATGCTATCTAATGCTAGATAGCTAGGTCACATTCTTGCCTATAATGATTAGTTAACTTTGTTCAACTTTTTTTTTTTTTTTATGATGTTGTAAATGTAAAACATTACATCTTGAACATGCCCACAAACAGCAAAGTTGTAAGCATGAAGAGACTCGTATGCCTTCAATTCTTTCTAGTAAAAAATGCTCTAGTTTCTGTAAGGTTTGTATGTAGTATGTCTGGCCATTGCAGGCTAGAGCGCTGCTTTGGATCATGTAGCCACTGACAGAGAGGGGTCTGTCAGAAGGGGATAACATTTTAGCTAATGTCAGTCCGATTCGTAAATAAAAATCTCGATAGATTCTTTAGTCATATTATAACCAAGTAGCATCTTTGAGGTTAAGCATGCATGTCTTTTTGTTTACAAACACCAAAGGGGTCTATGCACTACGCCCTAATTATAATAATAATGCCGTATTCTGAGAAGAGCTATTGGTTAAAAATGTTTAAATGCAGAAGTAAGTGATAAAGCTGAATGGACATATTTTTGAGTGACATAAAACAGTTACCAAGACGTTATCACGTTATCAAAGATTTTATCATTGTAGATGAAGCTCACCGTGGGATAAAATGTTGTTTCTGGGAAAATGGAGCAGATATTTTTAGGAGACTATTGTGCTGTGCTTTTAGGTGGGTACAGCTGGACACATCACTTTCGCTGGCTCCCCCTCAGGCTGTGACATACTGGCACATATTTTTTTTAGAAAAACATTTACAGTGTGCCCTTCCTCTGAGATGAAGAGGAATGAACTGGTTGGCCTGTGTTGGCTGACAGAAATCTCTCTCTCTCTCCCTCTCTCTCTCTCTCTCTCTCTGTCTGTCTTTCTCCAGACTGTTTAGCCTGCTAGATGAGACACATTTTCTGGCTGCAGAGTGTGAAAGGGGAAAGCAGGATAACAGTTTACAGATCACTCACTTTCTCCTTCCAGCATGAAAGTATAAACACAGAATTTTTTAAGTTGTGCTAAAAATGTACCAATATCCAAATGTCTGTTTGATGTTCATCAACAGCTCGTATGAAACATTTACCTGTTATACGGATTGATGACAGAGTTTGCTAACAGATACAAAGCAATACCCCCCGATGCAGTAAGGACAGATGGAGACACAGAGGAAGGTACACCGAAATAGCCTCCTGCGTCATAATGATAGAGTGTGTGTGTGTGTGTGTGTGTGTGTGTGTGTGTGTGTTTAGATGATGGAGGGAGTGTCATAAAAAGCAGGTAGGATTCCAGAGTGAAGGGCAGAGAAAATATGCCCCCTGAGAGGGTACTGAAATAGATATAGTGCCTCTGCAGTTGTCTGTGTACTGGAATCATCCCATAGAGCTCTTTAAATGGTAGTAAAGTAAAGAAAATGGATGCGTGCGAATATCTGTAAGTGAGTGTAGAGGAGAAAGGTGGCGTTTGGCCGTGAGCCACCAGTGCACCACCGTTCTCCGTGAATTAGAGGTCAGTCCGATCGTTCGGAGCTGTTCCAGAAAGCTGACGTGATGACAAGAATTCGATAAAACGCACCGTATTTGCTGTGTGAAAGTGATGACTCTGTATCTGAGCACTCCTCCTGCTTCTGTTTGTGTGTCTCCAGATAAATAACCTCAGTCACATTCAGATCCCTGTAATGCTGATGCCTGATGATTTCAAAGCCAACTCCAAGATCAAAGTGGACAATCACCTCTTCAACAAGTACGAGCGGAAATCCAAAGCTTGATAAGTCACAGCCTTTTGGCTCCTTTTAATTCTTGCACTTTATTAATTTATTATTAATTTATTATAATGTGAGCAACTGCGAAGTCAGACAGATTGTAAGCCAATTTTATATATCCAATATTAAATATACTCTTCTCTTCTCTTCTCTGTCCATCTCCCTCTCTCTTTTTTTGTGTTTCTCTCTGACTGTCTCTTTCTCCTTTCTTTCAATGTTTATCTTTTTTTCTCTCTGTCTCCCTCTCTCTTTCCTTCTCTCTCTGTTTCCATCCCTTCTATCTTCTTCTATCTTCCCTCTGTCTGTTTGTCTGTCTCCTTCTTTCTCTCTGGCTGTCTGTTTCTCTGTACCTTCTCTATCTATGTCTCTCTCTGTCTCTCTCTCTCGCTTTTTTCTGTCTGTCTGTCTTTTTTTCTCTTTTTCTCTTTCTTTTAATTTTTAATTCTCTCTCTTTTCCTCCCTCCATCCCTCTCTGTCTCTGTCTGTCCCCTGCTCTTTCTTTTTCCCTCTCTGTCCCTTACTTTGTTTCTCTCTCTCTGTCTCTTTCTTTGTCTCTGTCTCTTTATTTTTTCTTTCTGTTGGTCTCCCTCTTTCATTCTTTCACTCTGTTTCCATATTTCTCTCTCTCCCTCTCTTTCCTTTCTCTTGTTCTCTATCTCCCATTCTTTTCCTTATTTTTCTCTCTTTCCTTTCTGTCTGTCTATCTGTCTATCTCTCCTTATTTTCCTTTTCTTTTCTCTCTCTCCTGCATTTCTCTCACTCTCTGTCTCTTTCTCCTTCTTGTCCTTTCTCTCTCTCTTTTTCTTTCCTTTATTCCTTTTAATTTGTCTCTCAAACTTCTGACCTCCTTCTTGTTCTCTCTCTCTCTCTCTCTCTCTCTCTCTCTCTAAAGAGAGAATATGCCAAGCCATTTCAAGTTTAAAGAATACTGTCCTCTTGTCTTCCGAAATCTGAGGGAGAGGTTTGCCATCGATGATCAGGAATATCAGGTGCCTGGATTTAAAAAAAAAAAAAGGGAAACCCATTATGTAATCATTTTATCTCATTAATGCATGACTGTGTTTATATATTCTACTTGTATGTGAATTTATTATAATGAATTCATATAATGTCAGATTATACATTCATACAAGACACTCATCACTGGCACATGAAAATATTTCCACTAAATTTATGTAACAATAAAGTGAATGCAGGCAATGTCACAGAAACACTGTTAAGCTGTGTTTAAGCATGTTAGTGCAGATAATATTGCAATAGGAAAGAAACAGACAAATTAAGCATTCATGTTCGTAAGGTTTGTCAGCAACAGCCAGCTGCGCAGCAGTCAAATGTCAGGCTTTATCCTGGAAGAAAGAAACAGAAATATTGCATTTGCCTGATTTTAATACATTTTTTTAAGAATGAAAGGTCTCGGTTTATCAGCTTGAGCCCAGATTGTCTAAACATCACGTAAGATCACAGTTTAAGACCGTGCAGTTGGTACTTATTTATTGGGTAAATGTCAGAAATTGGAAAAAGTGTGGTGTGTTCAGGTTTTCCTGTTTAATTTAATGTTCGCAGCACTTTTTTTCCCCTGAGCTGCTTTTTTTTAACAGCAGGAGTATTGCTTATTACTCTGCTCTCATCTTCCAAATCAATAGATACAGCTTGTGTGAATATGAATATTGATCTGCAGTTACGTGTAATAGTAGCAGTAAACAGTACTACAGAACCAATTGCATGCTATTAAATCAGAAGTCAGAACAGAAAAATGTAGACCAAGCTTTTGAATTTTTTCCTTCCTGTCATCATGTCATCCATTGTTAGGAAGAGCGATGTTTTCTATAATGTGTGTCTAGTGCATGGATGTCAGTGTGATCTGTAACACGCCTTTCCTCTTGCAGAACTCTCTGACGCGAAGTGCGCCGGTCCCGAGTGACGCCCAGGGCCGCAGCGGCGCGCGCTTTCACACCTCCTACAACAAGAAGTACGTCATCAAGATCATCACCAGTGAAGATGTGGCTGAGATGCACAACATCCTGAAGAAGTATCATCAGGTGAAAGGATGTCCCATCTCCTTAGCCACTGCATGTTTAAACGTTGCCTTATTATCATTTATGAAGTTGTAGTTTATCATTTTTTAAAAAATAATTTCTAGATAATTTTCATTATCATAATGTTGACATGCTATTCATTTGGGTACATTATTTGTTTCAGCTTTCTGTTCACATTAGCAAACACTCTTATCCACACTCTCAGAAATAAAGTACCGAACTGTACTTTTTGCTAGGGTTGTACCATCAAGGGTGCATGTTCTGTACCTTTACTATATATCTTTTACCTAAGAACATGCATGTGGTGTGGTCCTTCTGGTCCAATTATGTACCTTAATTTATTTTTAAAGGTTTCCAAGTAAAATATATACATTTCAGGGCTCCCGAGTGGCACAAAGGAATAAAAAAGCATTCACCCTATCATCCGGTGATCGTGAGATCAAATCCTAGCGATGCCGCAGGCGTCTGTGGACAGGAATTCAAGAGAACATAATTGGCCATGCTGTCTGAGTGGGAGGAGCATACTCTTTCTCCCCTATCAATCACAGCGATACTACCCAATCGTGGGCGACTGTGAGCTCATGTATGAGGAAGAGGGTGGATATTTTTTTCCGCCGAGTGTGTCGCACTCCCCCGGACAGCAGTTTGAAAAGATGCATTTGTGTGGTTTCAGATGTCTCGGAGAAACTAAATGTTAGCCTTCACCCTTCCTGTTGCTAGTAGTACGTATCTACAGTATATACATTCTAGAGGTAAAATACGTTCCCTTGATGATGCCACTGCAGAAACAAGGGAAAGTACAGCGTGGTAGCTTTATTTCTGTGATTGCATAATGACTGAAATCTCTGTAAAAAATTCCTTAAGGTAAAAACCCTGTTATACAGGAGCAGCACATCAGATTTAGGGCTCGTTTAAGTGTTTAAAGGATTAAAGCTTGATTAAGTGATTAACAGAATAAAAGGTAACCCATTAAGCATACGTAGTTTTACGGTTCATTGATATCGCAGATTTCCAGAGCCAAAAAAAGGACATGGCCATTAAATATTGTCAGAAAAAGGACATGAACATTAAATACAGCAATTTCCAATAGCCTCCAGCCTTTCAAAGTGGAAATGTGTAAGAGAAGTGTGTAGGAGCTATGATTGGAACAAGGCTGTCATTGTGAAGCAGCTGAGTCACCCTTACGGTGAACTCTGGTGAGCTGGAGCCTCATTTGTATGTTTTTTTTTTTTCCGTTTGCAGTATATAGTGGAGTGCCATGGCAACACACTGCTGCCTCAGTTCCTGGGCATGTACCGCCTCACGGTGGACGGAGACGAGACGTACATGATCGTCACGCGCAACGTGTTCAGCCCCCGTCTGCCTGTGCACAAAAAATACGACCTGAAGGTGAGCACTCTGAGAAGTCCATTAGTGTTGAGGGTTAGACGATACATTTATACATAATAAGAGCCAGGTATATAATCCCGGATAAATAAAATAAATGATAAACCCGGTTTTTAATACATTTCTCAGGGATCCACAGTGTCCAGAGAGGCTAGCGACAAAGAAAAGGTACAATCATTTTCATTACATCATGATCATTAGGATTTTTTTTAATCTGTGAAATAATCCCGATGCTTAATGCAGACTTCAAACGTGTGAAATAATTAATATGACTGCCATTAAATAAGCATGCACTTGCATGTTCAGTACATTGCATGTATGTTTGTTACTGATGTGAGAAATCTGAAATGATTGTGTTTGGAATGTTTCATTGGCTTCACGTTTATCTGTTAATCATGTATCAGAAAATTCCCCAAATAATAAATAATGTAAATAATGCCTGAAAGAAAAAAAGAAACATTTGCCTTCCTCTTCATTTGTCTTCAGCGGCACTGAATTTGTGCTCCATTTTGTTTGAGTGTCTTAATGATTTCCTTTGTTTTATCCCTCCTCTTGCTTGACTGTGGAAATGTGAACTTAATGGTGCAAGAGTGGCATGTTGTACTTTCCTAAACGCATCAATTCGTTTAAAAAAAAAAAAGGAAAATAATGGTTAATAATGGTGAGTCTTAATTCCCTTACTGAAATGACAATCAGTCTGAGATCAAGATATTCAAGTTAAATAACGGTACAGATAATAATAATAACAAGTCATATTTCATATCAGGTCATTATTCTGTGTCGTATATTTGCTCAAGTACACTGACTTTAATGTGAACATGATGTTAATATGTAACCTATTGTTCCTAGTTTTGGCTTAAACAAAAATGTACGTATGTTACTGCCCAAATAATTTTTCAAGCTTGAAATATATGAATAAAGAATGTTTTTGCTAGATTGTAAACTAGTACCAAAGTAATTTTATTGATTCTAATAAATATATTATGATTTTTGCTAAATCTAGTGAACTAGGGATCCAGCAAGGGGCCGCTGGCTGCTTTGTGACGTCTCATGCATAATGTATATATATGAAGGCATGTGAATAATTTGCATGTGTATCTTTGTTCTCTGCCCCGTTGTGCATGTACTCCCTGTCGGCATGTACTTCCAGCCGTATATGATGTTCTTTTGCGAATATGAGTGTGAACTGTTTCTCAAAATTTATGTAAATGTGTCATATACAGTATTATTTAAGCAGTGATTTTTTTTATGAATTGTATTAATTCTCTCAAAATCATTTTTACTCTCTGAATTACCATTTTCTAAACATTAGTTAGCATTCTGAACAATGGCATTACTTTTTTTTTCTCCTATTAATGCATGTACTCTATGTATAATTTGTACCCATTATTCTTCTTAAAGCTTTTTGAAGATTGTTTTAACCAGCTTATTTCTTTGAACACTAAATTTATTTAGTGACTAATTTTATTTTTAAGCTGCGTTCATAAGTGAAGCCGCATGCCTCTCACCCTCTTGTCCAACAGCCACGCCCACCTGAAGATGGGGCTCCAGCCAAATCTCGCATGAGCCAAAAGCTCCAAACCATTCGGATCGCCACACGCTTTTACTGCGCCATCAGACACGTAAGGACACACCCGCAAAGACGTCACACACATACGCTCTGTCCTGATTGGATGCCACGAGGGAGCGCAGGCTCAAAATCATGTCCAGAGCTAACGTCATGTCTTCTTCCACAGTGAGCGTATCTGCAGGGAAATCCAAGAGAACGTCACACCAACTGTAGTGTGTTTATGGGGATATAATTACAATTTCCCTCTAGCAGTTCTTAAAAGAATAATTAAAGGGATACTTTGGTGTAGCTTTTTTAAAAACAAATAAAGCTAGTTGGACCTAGCTCTCATGACGTTTGAAATGTTTGCATGTTTCAGACAGTTCTGTGACCAAATTAATCAACCAAGTCCTGTTGGTAATACTGGTTAAATTCTCAGTTCTGTTTGATTAGAAGGTGTTGATTAATTTTTCTATAATAGAAGCTCTGACAGTAGTGCAGCTGAAACTTACAGTATATAAAAGCATGCATTCTAATACAGTATGTAATTAATTATATATTAACTGCTAATTCACAGAGATTTGTAATGCAGATGCCATTTTAAAAATGTTATTTAACTTCGAAAAATGTTTTCTGTAAGGAAACATTTATTTAACATTTATGGAAAAAGACTTCAGGGCAGAGGAATATGCACTTTGCGCTTATTATCTTCAAGAGAGAAAAAATAAGAAGAGAAAAGCTGGTAAGGAGATGACTGGGTAAAGTGGTAACTTGTTTACAGCAGTTCCACAACATTAAATGTAGCTATAAATGGATAAAAAGTTGTTGTACTGAACTTGTTCTTTAATAAATTTTTTTAATTGTAATTTTGGCAAACTGCTGTGGTATAAAAGGAGTAAAGCACTGCAGGATGCGCTGTTATATGAAAATAACCAACTTAAAGGTGGTAACAGTAACTCCACTTCATCACACCATCCTGTTGTTGATTATTTTCCTATAACCGCACACCCACAAGTGTTTTATTCCTTGCTTAATTCATAATCTGTTTATTATGCAAAGAAAAATGTAAACAGATAATCATATAATTCCTGGAATATTCTGGATTCCAGTGTGTCTATATGTAATATAGAGGTTTATTTTATATAAGTTCTGGTTTAGTTTCAGTTATTGTACAGAATCTGTGATGTGTTTTGTGCTATTCATAAAATCTTACGATTGAATTCATTGTCTATCCACTGTAAGAAAAAAGCTATTTTAAAAGTTTCATTTTCTCTCTACAATCTATGCAAAGTGTTTATTTTGTATTTCTATTAATCATAAAGGTATTCATATATTCTAAAACTGGGGATAAAACAAAAGAGACATTATGAATGACACTTTCACTGGTGTGTCATACAGTAATGTGTGAGTTGCCAAGCACAAAATCAGTGCTCAGACTGACCTACCTGAAGCGAAAGAGTGCCTAGGGTTAGGGTTAGATAAAGCTTTTTATTTTATGATGAAATCTTTTCCAGGGATTTAATTTTAATGTGTAGACAGTCACAGTATGAAGGAGCTGAACATTTCACTGAAACAGTTAGTATTATTATAGTATGTCGTGACAGGCAAATGTTGTTGCATCATATAAATATGCAAGCCCATGATGTTCCAGTATGCAAATACAGGCCAAGCAGCACCTGTGTACCAGAGTAAAGAGATGGCCATGTGTTTGGTTGAGTGCGTTTACAATTTGCATATTCATAGAATCTGGATTTCTAGACCCTTCTTTGCTGATTTCTGGTGTTTTTTTTTTTTTTTTTTTTTTTTTTTTTTTTTTTTTTTTCCCTGGCCTTCAAAACAAGTTTAGGTGACATTAGTTAAAATATGTTCACTGGCAATGCAAAAGTGAAATAAATCCATCTCAAACATACACTCTTACTCTTAAGTCAGTTGTTACCTGAACCTGATGTTTTCTAAAGAATAATACCTTTTTTTCCCCAATGTGAACATCAGACTAAGGAGCTCCCAACATACAAAGATAATGACTTCATCAACGATGGACAGAAGATCTATATTGATGAGGAGAACAAGAAGATGTTCCTGGAGAAGCTAAAGAATGATGTGGAGGTTTGTGAGTCATTTCCTAAAACATTAGTACTGAACCATATTGTAATTATTAACACCGCTGATCCAGCACCTAGCTCTAATATTCATATTCACCCTGCTTGTGGTGCAGTCTTACATTTTTTTGTTAGGGTTAAACGGAAAAAGCTCAAGGACAATTTCCATGCATGAGGATTATGCTTAAGATATTTCTACATTTTCTTGTCATCTTACTATTTGCTCTTCTTCATCCATCCCCCTTATTCTCCTTCTTGGTCACTCAATTCTGAGCTAAGCTGAATGTGTGCGTGTGTGTGTGCAGTTTCTAGCCCAGCTGAAGCTAATGGACTACAGCCTGCTTGTTGGGCTCCATGACGTGGAGCGTGGAGAGCAAGAGCAGCCAGAGGAGGAGATCGAGGAGAACGAAGGAGGTGAGGAGGAGGGAGCCGAGAGCGATGGAGGAGTGACCGGGTCGCCACCCGAGAGTCCCAGCAACACACTCGACAGCAACAGGCCACTGGGGCCGGGAGAGTTCGATCCCAGCGTGGACGTCTACGCCATACGCAGTCACGAGAGTGAGTGTGTTAATACAGTCGAGTGTAGTATTATGCATGTAGACCATTTATTAACCATGTGATGTTTAGTACTCACTGAGAGAAATATATATATATATATATATATATATATATATATATATATATATATATATACACTTTCTCTCAGACGCCCCCAAAAAAGAGGTGTACTTCATGGCCGTAATCGACATCCTCACACCATATGATGCTAAGAAGAAAGCAGCACATGCGGCTAAGACAGTGAAGCATGGGGTAAGACCTAATGCCTGTTACAGATTTTATATACAAGTTTACAAAAAAAAGGGAGATTTCACATTCATAAACACTGAATTGCTCGATGCAATAAAACAGCATAACCTGAATATTCACTGTAATCCTGTTTTTAATATCATCAGCTTAGAAATGTGGTTAATGTGAGTGGACACTACAATAGGAACACTGCCAAGTTGTTAAGGGAAGCCGATCTAAATAAAGTCAGCAGCAGTCGATTACATAAAATTGTATTTAATTTTAACTTTATAGCGCTATTAATTATAAAGATTGTCATAAGAACAGCTTTACAGAAATGTATATTTAGATCCCTAATCAGCAAGCCAGAGGTGACAGTGATGAGAAAAAACTCCCTGAGATGACATGAAGAAGAAACCTTAAGAAGAACCAGACTTAAAAGAGAACCCGTCGTCTTCTTGGTGACACCAGATTATAAATCATTACATTATAAAGGTGTAGAAGAGTAAAGACAAACACTACTAAGTGTGTTGAAAGGATGTTCAGTTTACACAGATTGTGATTAAGAGTCCTGGGATGAGCACAGTGCAGTCTTTATGATTACAGCAGCAACTCTTAGGGACAAGTCTACAGTATACAGGTGAGATTATTCACACCAGCAAATAAAATGTTCAGAGTTTGAAATAGTAAGTGTTTTATTGTTTCTGGTTACACAATCAAAATGCTTTGTCTGCCATTGCATTTGAAAAAGTGCTTTATGGGTTTAGGCAATGATTTATGCTCCTGATGTTTGTAGTGATATTGATCCTCCACCTTGCACTCATCTAATTTTGCTTGAGCTAATTAGGTAAAAAAAAATAACCTTAAAAGGTACAGTCAGCAGTTTATACTATAAACTCAAAATTGAAAACTGACAAATAGAGACACCTCCTTGTGCTTACCTTGTCCTGATTGTTTGGATGGTTGTGGTTGACACCATTTGTTTATTCTCCCTTTTACAGATACATATATTTTACATATTTTATTGACAGCTGAAGGTATGTGAGGAGTGTTCTGACTCAAGCATTATTGACGAGCACTGCCACAGCTATATGTGGCCAGGAGCCGAGGGAACAAAATTGGCTGTGCTCTCTGAGTGGGCGGGGCATACTGTTTCTGTCAATCACAGCGATTGTGGGCAGCTGTAAGCTCATGTATGCAGAAGAGGGCAGACAGCGCTTTCCTCTGAGTGTGTTGCACTGCATATATAGTGTGCAGCAGTTCAGAAAAGATGCAGTTGTCGTGCTTCAGGTGTCTCAGTGGAAACACATTTTAACATTTACCCTCCTCACATGGAAGCTGCTTATGACAGGGTAGAGCTGACTGGTGGGTGGGAATTGGCAGGTGAACAAATTGGTGAGAAAAATGTTTTTTGAATAAATGAACTTCCACTGAGTTAGTATTTCATTTTTTTTCTGTATCTAATATTTTCCCTCTTGGCTCTAGGCTGGAGCCGAAATCTCGACGGTTAATCCGGAGCAATATTCCAAAAGGTTTTACGACTTCATCACCACCATTCTGTCCTAACTGTTGCCTGGGGTCAGTCTCAGGACCCTGAGATCAGGCCTCTAACCTACTGAGAGGCTTTTAATGGGATCCTTGGACATTTACTAGAACTGTCTGGTTACAGTTGTTTTCTCGTCTTTTTTTTTTTTTTTTTTTTTTTTTTTAATAAATACATGAATAAATGGCTGTGAATGGACAAACATATAGCTATGCGTTCCACTGTGCTGTACATCTGTATTAGATATTGTTGATTGGGATGTTGAGTGATGTTATTGTGTGTTTATGTGGAAACCTCAAAGCTGCTTTTTACTCTTATTCTGTCTTTGTTTACTGTAAGAAGACATCAGACAGGGACACTTTTCTGAGCCTGGGTTAAGCATTGTTTTAGACCAAGGCTGCTTTCACACTTTACCCACCCTGTAACCATAACAACGCTCCTAGCTAGTATCGTCTAGCTTGCTCGCTAGATTAGATTTATTTTTCTTTGTAGTGCAAATGACACAAAGATCAGTATAACTCTGACATTGAGGAGGTTATTTGCCTTTGGAGGCAGAAAATCAAGAGAATCAAAAGAGATAAAGTGAGACGTCACAGCATGTACTGGTGAACATCCCCAAAACAGACAGTTATTTTTAGTCACATTGCAACATTTGGCAAAGAAACATTTCGCTCTGCAGCCTCGGCGTGTAGGATTACATGCAAAATGTTGCACAGACAGTTTTACGACAAGTGTGAAAGCAGCCTGAAAAGGTTTTTCAGTCAGGGATCCCTCACTGACAGCACAAACTATTATCTATCACTGGAAATGCTGGTCCTTGGTATCTGTAGATTGGTTATAACTGCTTTTGAAATTATAAATCCATTGTGGATTGTTTTAAATCTTCTGTTAAGCACTTGGACCCTTTAGATAAAGAACTAATGAGATTTTGTAGTCTATTTAGATTCACCGCTGGCTGCAGAGTTTATTGTAGAGAAGCTTATAAGTAGAAAACCTATAAAAGTTGTTTGCACATGATCTAAAGCAGGAGTTCTCACTCCTGTTGCGCACAGTTTGAAGTATGATCCAGCTGCACAGTAAATTTTAAACCTCTTAATTAGTTCGATCAGGAAGAGAAGACTTGAGACTGTTCATGGCTGGATTCGAGAACCACTGATCTAATGCACCCAAATATTTATGCAAATGATGCCAATTTTACCACTGACTCGAGGGTTATGCAATAGTAGTGAGATTGTAGTGAGATCTTAGAGGAAAACTCCACCCTGAAGCACATCTTATATGTTTATATTGAAATATTTGTGATGTGTTTAGACATTCTGGTGCTAATTTGTTAGCCGAAGCTTTCACAGATCTCAAAAATAACGGGCAGGTTTCATTGTTAGCTCTTAAATACAAAGTTACAGAAACAAATACATAATGCTTCCAGCAAAGTTCAAAGTCATAGTAATGAGAAATCCAACACAGAAGTAGCGAAGACATTACAGCAAACACTAGACTCAAAGTCCCAGAATGCATTATGGCAGAAACCCAGCTCAGCTAGTTAGCTATGAGATGACAAGGCGAGGGCATTGACGGTGATACTGGCATGAAAGCTTTGGAATCTGATCTGTTTGATGAGGAGGTGAGAAATCTGGACAGACTAAAGGACTAAAGCGCCGCCGCATCGCTCTCTTTAGGTAGAGATGAAGTGACGGCTAAATCCCACTGGACCACTTTCAGCAGGGCATTGTGGGTAATGTAGGAAACCGTTAACCAAAGTAACACAGATCAACGTGTCGATGAAAGAAGTTTTAACTAAACATAAAAGTACAAAATAAATCTGGCTGAAAATTGTGTTATTTATACAGAATGATACACACCGCATTCAGGGTGGATTTTTCCTTTAAGCCTTGTTTCAATTTAGAGTGAGTTAGATCATAGAAGGATTAGAGATATTATTATTATTATATTAGTAAATTATCATGTTTTATTTTTGGAGAAAGTTTTGTGTTGCTAATTGACAGTTTGAAAAGTTCTTTTGAAAACTATGTCTATATTTTTACATTTCTTTTTTTGCAGCACTGCATTTGCTGCAGGTTTAAAGTTTAAAATGGACCGTTCTTCCAGTAGGGATGTTATTACAGTTTGAACATTTTTATGCTTAACTGTTAGCATTTAAGCTGCACTGTAAAAAAACAAAACAAAAAAAACTGGGAGAATGATTTTACAACTCTACGTCTTGCCGTCTGTGTTTCTCTTCCTCTGAAGCCTGTAACTCTGAACGTTAGTATTATATAACAATGTAGTTATAGCTGTATGTTTTCTTTCTTCCAGAGTATCGTTCTTATACTAACCCCAGACCATCTGCCTGTATGTCTCGATATCATCAATTTACACTGTGCGAGAGTGTGCCTTTTTTTACTCGGAATCATTTAATTTTGTATTTGAATCTTTTTGTTTGTTTGTTTGTTTGTTTGTTTTTAAACAAAAGTTTGCAGATGTTATTTTCTACAAAGGGACAGGTGATTAAGGTGAATCCTGAGGCGCTTTTGCTCTTCCTGTGACGTGTAAATATATTAGTGTAAAATATCTACGATCTTATGACTGAATGTCGCTAAATGTACGACTTCAGAGTTAATCCAGCAATTGTGTCTCAATGTTTGATATTGAAGTGAGATGTTTCTTGTGCAGCTTTTGAAAGAGATTTTTTGAAGGTATTCACAGTACAGTGCTGGTCTTTTTTGGTGTGTATTACTGTCAGTGAATCTGATTTATTATCTACAAATGAAAGACTATAAGCCATGCTGTTCGATTTTTAAGGCAGAACTTTTTAATCCTGAAAGCTACAGACCTCCGAGTGGACTTTTAATCGTACTCTGTTTCCTGATATCTGTTCCTGACATTTGAACCTCACTCACACTAATGTACAGGCAAAGATATTTTTTTCCCATGTGTTTTCCAATGCAAAAACCTCTCCTGAAAATGATCAGTTGTACTTTGTCTCAGTCTCTGATCATAACAAGTGTCAAAGGAAAGATATGAAAATGCTTCCAGTGTGAATGTCATACAGAAGAAGGGATAAAAGGACACACAATTTAAGAGAATGCTGTGAAAGACACATTGTATGACATGACCAGCTGTCTGCCTGCTCGTCATCGCTGTTGTTAATCCTGTCATGACTGTGCCGTTTTTTTCATGTATGTGTGCAATGTTTTGAGGCACAAGACCATCAGCATCGCTTAATAAAATGATGCTTTACTCAAACTGAATGTCTGTTTCAATACAACATATTACATCTATCCGAGCCTAGCCAGTGTTTAAGAAAGGAACGAAACACTTGGGGGTGTGCCATTATTGGAAAATAATCAATTTAATGTTACCATCCTGAAGTATTCCTATAACAACACATCCTGAAGTGTTTTATTCCGATTATACCACAGCAAGTTGCCAGCAATTACAGTGTTTATTAAAGAACATCGCATTTTTCTCCATTTATAGTTGCATTTAATGTTGTGGAGCATCCATGAGACAAGTTTTTTTCCTCTTATCATTTACCTTATATCAGCTATAACAGTTGTTCCC
This sequence comes from Pangasianodon hypophthalmus, assembly GCF_027358585.1. Classification (NCBI taxonomy): domain Eukaryota; kingdom Metazoa; phylum Chordata; class Actinopteri; order Siluriformes; family Pangasiidae; genus Pangasianodon; species Pangasianodon hypophthalmus. Next base: position 3,029,276 of record NC_069730.1, on the reverse strand, counting down.
TCACTTGCCTCTCTCTCTCTCTCAAAAAAAAAAAAAATGCAGGTTTTCAGGATACAGAGAAACCGTAAACTAACACTGGAGACTCCTTCCAAAAATGCTAAATAAAGACTTCACAGAAAACTTCACCACATGTGGAGCGTCCACCATACAGGTCACTGTGTAAGGTGAAATAAATTAAAAACTCAACATACAGACACAATACATGGAAATTAAAAAAAAAAAAATGCATAAAAGAACACGACACAATAAAAATCCACTGGGTTTAGATGGTGCAGTGTTGTGGATGACCAGCAGAGGGCGCAAGGAGAGAGGTGTGAGGCCTTAAGGGTCTTTTTCCACAGCGTTACTGCATAAAGGGCTATTTCTGTTTTAACTGTGCTAATTAATTCATTTAAATTCAGCAGATGAAGTAAATTAGGCTGTTAGAAAGTTGCTCTGTTTATGAATAACCTTTATGCATAAGCTCTTAAGATTTTAATTGTTATTGTTAATTAAAAAAATGAACATACATTATTTTCTATATCATATGATAGTTAAGCATTGATCTATAAATATGTGTTTCTATCGTGTGTTCATTGTCTAATCATTTTAATTTCCGGTTTGTAGAATTGAGCCACTGGCTTTAATGTAGAGTTTCAGCCTGGGGCTGCCGTCTGGCTGCAGATTTCTGGACTGTGGTGAGTTATTTGTGCTTTTGTGTTAACAGTAGCTGAATATGTGACCAGCTGGGATGGCAGATGACTCTGTACCACTTCTAGGCTTTTTGTTTGTTTGTTTGTTGTTGTTTTTGTTTGTTTTTTCAAGGACAGGACAAGTTAAGGCAAACTAATTGTCTTTTTTACGCATTTTTCTCTTTACATGCGTGTTCTGGCTTTCATTCATTATTTCGACAGAATTTTTAGAACAATAAATGATTTTGACTTTTAAAGACGCAGATAAAATCCTTCTGTAGAAACTCTGCAGTGTGAAGAGGTCAAGTCTTTCAGCTGTAAACCTTTCACTCCTGTCTGATGCCTGGAGAAAGAACAGGATTATTAAACGGTCTTTATCCATATTCACCACTTTCCTCCACTAATAAATATACACCTGCAACTATTTCCAATATTTCAGCTCATACTCAGGCGACTTAAAACTAGTTTTATAGTTAGATCACATGCAGGTGATCTCTTTAAACCTGTGAAGGCCTGTAAAAAAAAAAAAAAGAAAAGAAAAGAATAAATTAATAAATAAATAAAAAGTAGAATTTTTTATCCGACTATGTTTACGCCATTCTCTTAATTAACAATGATATATTTTCGACATTTATTATTATTATTATTATTATTATTATTGTTATTATTCCCCCAAAGCATTGTAGAGAGAGAGAGAGAGAGAGAGTGTTCAATGTGATGCTCTCTCTGTCTTTAAACAAGAATCATGAAGCTGCAATGCCTTTGGAAAATTTATCCCAGATCACATTGACACCAGAACACGATTTATTTATTTATTTATTTATTTATTTATTCGTCCATTCATTCATTCATTCGGCCTAATTACACAACGTCAAAAAATATAAATATAATCATAATTAAAATGCCTGCAAGGGACTTAATTATTCTCCAGAAATAATGTTACTTCATTGTCAAATCCAAAAACAATATATTTTGTTAAGTTTCATCCTGTCGCTAAACTAATTTTCAGAAGAAAAATAGTAAAATAACAGAAACTAGTGTGAGGAAAAAGAACTAACTCTAAACATAAACTAACTGTAGACATAAAGGGAAGTCCAGCACTACAGAGGGGAAAGGGGAAATTTTAAGAATATAGTACCAGGAATAAAATATATCTTGTCTTTTCTAGCTAACACGGTTAACGTAGTATAATTTATATTATTTAAAAGAAAAGAAAAGAAAAGAAATGTGGGCTTTTCTATAAGTGCTAGTCTATAAGTTGGTTTATATGCGCGCGTGCGCTTATGCGCTGATTCAGTGACACTTTATCTTCTGCTCGAGCCGTTAAACCGAAATTAAAAAAAAAAAAAAAAAAAAAAAACAGTTACAGGAGGTTAACTAAACGACTAATCGTCGTGGCTTTCAAACTTTCGTGAATTATTTGTTTTTTTGTTTTTTTTTCTGCGCAAATGAGACGCTGATTGTTTATCAAAATGTCGCCTCAGGATTTTTTTTTTCGCGGGTCGTTTCGGACGCAACCAAATTAATAAACAGGGGATGAAGTGGAAACTTCCAAAAAGTCTGAAAAGGGGGGCGTGCTGGTTTGCTACGGAAGCCTCGCTGCTGCTAAACCGACCGAAAGCACCGGCTAAACAGTAAATTTACCGCGGTATTCTTATAATAAAGTGGAAAAAAACGGGAAACTACGTGTTTATTCATGCTACAGACTTCCCGACGACATTTCCCCGAAAATTAGCTTTAATGCTAAGTCGTTTTTTTCCCCTCAAAAACAAGCTGTAAACTTTCCACCGTCAGTAATAAAAGCATGTAGCCTATCAGTAAACTCGCTAAGTCGACATCATTGTTGACTTTTTACTCACCAGGCAAGGAACTGATGAGGCTCAGATCAAAAGCCGACATTTGAGTAATAAAAACGTAAAATGTTTATTCAGATACAGGTTTTATATTGTACAACAGAAAACGATACACAGGCCTGAAAGTGTCGGCCAAAAATAATTGTCAAGAAAGTTAGACATTTCTGGAGCACAAAAGACATTAAGAGAAATGTCCTCTTAGACAAAAAATACACTGAAATATGCTAAGGCATGAGAAATAAATCTAATCTGGTCATTTCTAATGTCCACTGATGTGAGAATAAAGGAAGCGACTATTCACAGGTCGTACTTCATCATGATTCCTGAAAGATCTTCGAGTTTCTTTAGGTTTCCTCACCAGCAGAACCATCTGAAGATCTTTCAGAAGCATGAACAGCTCCTAAGGAACTCTAATTTCGATTCATTTCAGCAAGAACTTCCAAAAGTTGCTAGTTGATCCTTCATTTTTTTATGTTTCTTTTTGAAAAGTACAGAGCTTAACGCTTAACTAAAATATGAGGAGAACTTAAAAGCCCTTAATAGCTTTTCTAACAATCAATCATCTTTATGACCAACTGTGCATGTCTCATTTAAGGTTGCTTCCTGTTTAAAGAAAAAAAAATCAATTTCTACACACTGATGCCCTAACCTACGTGAATGATTTGGAGTTTATACAATAGAAGATTCCTGGCGTTCATCCTGGGTTCTTCATGCACAAAATATACTTCATGATCTTTATTCAACCAATGAAATCTTAGTAATTAACAGAAACATAAGAAGTCATACTTAACATACATACTTAAACATACATAATACAAAAGGAAAAGGTGGTTCGGTAGAGAAACTGCCTTTCGAAAACAGCTCCCGATTGCAAAAAGTCATAAAAAGTTGCATGTGCTAACTCATAAGGGACAGAGTTAGCAGTCGTAGCTTTTCTCCCGAAATCCAACAAGATCACTGTCCCTCACTAAAGTTCCTACAAACTTCGCATCCGAGTTTGCAGCTCTTCGTTTGATGGCTTTTCGTGTCCATTAGTCCTTTTGTCACCCCAGAGAGTTGGAGCCATTGACTGAGCCCTTGCTGGCTTTGTTGCTGAATGAGACTTGGCCATTGGGGCCGGCTTTGTTGGACACTCCGTTGACTGGTGAGAGATGAGAGAAGCTTGAGTGTGAGGATTTGACCGGAGCGCTCTGGCTAGGCAGAGAGGAGGATGTGGAAGGTGTAGGAGCATGAAGGACTGGGCTGCTGAGCTTTTCGCTTCCCGAGTCACTTTCCGTTTCAGGTTTTTGACCTGCTGTCTCACAGCTTGGTGCGCTGCTTAGCTTTAGCTTCTTACAGCCAGGACGAACCCTGTACTTCAGAGGCAGTGGACCATTCTGTTAAAACGACAAGCAGATTAGTCGGATTTTCAAAACTGTTTTTTTTTTTTTTTTTTTTTTTTTTTTAAGACTTCATAACTTTTGCTCATTTGAATTCCTACAAGGTCTGGGTGCTAAAATACTGGCCCAGATTCTTATCTTCTGTTAGCGATGACAGATTTACAGTATTAGCTTGAAGGGACATACATAAAGCATCAATTTGGACTAAAGTAAAACATGAACCAAAGTGATTTATGTGTAAGGCCAAATCTAATCCAAGCACAGATGACTGCTGAACACACAACCTTCTAGTCACTTGTACACAGAATTAAATACTGAAAACTTCCTCCATAGGAAACTACTCTGAAACTACTCTCATTTGGTGTTTAGGACTAGAAATAGACAGAGTACTACTAGAAAACTACTAAAAGTAAGTAGGACCAGAGCATAGCAAAGGAGTAAAGTATTTCTCTTACCCGCCTCCAGGTGTAGATATAGGCAATGTCCATTAATGTGTAATAATCCTTCAGAGGCTCGTCTTCATACATGACCTCAATCTGAAAGTGCAAAAAGTCCATCATGCTTAGATTCTGTTTTACTTAGTTTTTAATTCATCATATGTCATGTGTCATATGTTATACTGGGTCCAGTGTCATTATCAGTGTGTTAAAGCAAGACTTCAGGGATTCATTACAATTGCAAGTAGTCAGAACAATACAAAAATAACAGTTTGTTTATGGAGAACTCACCTGGAAGTTACATGGAATATCCATTTTACTTCGGAGAAATTTTCTGAGATGCATCACTGTCATAGCAGCCGGGCATTGCAAATATCGCTTTACATTCGACTGAGGAAATGAGATAATTATTAATTTAATCATTCATAGGACTTGAAGAATTTTATGGGTTGAATGTTTATATTGTTTAATTTTTTTTGTACATTGGAAAGAAAATTTGAGAACTAGTTACCTCTTTTGTGGGTTCTTTGTCTTCCCCATCACCACTTCCAAATCTGACAACAGTTAAGCAAATGATTCACTATATGTGAATTATATGTGAAAGATATATATTTTATCTTTTTTTTTTTTAAATACAGCATGATTAATACAAAACCTGACGTCCCAGAAACACTCTAAATATGAAACTGGTAGATCTGACACTGCTGATGATAATGAGAAGCCACAATGAGGTTGTTGAACTGGACCTACCTGTTCTGATCAAAAAACTCAATCGAGAGACTAATGATCTCATCATCAGCAATGATTCTCTTGTCCTCGTCAGCCACTTCTCCCCGATCCTCATTCGATCCTTTAGCGGCTGGGGGAAAACACAGTACACGTCTGATTCACTTTCCACTGACTCAAAAGGGGATTTTATTATTTTTTTAGATTTCTTTTAACTGCTTTTACCATCAACGGATGGATGTGCTGCATAAAAATCTCTTCTTCGTTTCATTTCATCTGAGGGACAAATGTTAGATCATCAGAATAACAACACAGAAGAAATACAAAACATAAATTGTTCCGTGGTGGAACAATTAAATATATGAAATAATTCTTCGAACTGGTGCCATTACTTAATGCACAGGTTCCCGAATGTGGTCCTGGAGAGCCCTATGTCCTGCTCTAACACACCCATTTGATCTCAGGAAGGGCTGATTAGTTGAATCAGGTGTGTAGAGCAGTGAAAACACAAAAATGTGCTGGACAGCTTGATCCCCAGAGCCAGAGTTGGGAACCTGTGGCTTAATGCATATAATAATACACATTGCTGAGAAAGCACATGCTAACTAGAATGTATGTGCTAGGCTATTACTCTTCCCCTTTAACATTGTTTTTTTATTTTACAAAATCTTTGCCAACATTAGACACTTACTTTTGAACAGACCAGGCACCAGCTTGTACACAATGTCCTGAAGGGTTTTATCCGACCTGGAATTCACAGGCAATGTAAATGATGTGTAAATGTTAGTTTATTTTAAATACTAAAATGTTCGTCTGAATAGTTATAACCACATACGGCAGATTCAGAGCTGGATTACCTCTACAATGTTAATTCAAGTTACAAACACCACAAAAGGGGATTTTGTGGTTCAGAATGAATAATTTCCAACTACTAGCTACGCTTTCAGAAATAAAAGTACCAAACTGTATCCTTGTTGCTGTGATGACACCATTAAAAGTACATCTTTTGTAGCTTATTTATTTATACCTTAAATAATTTAAGGTAGATAATTGGACAGTAAGGACTACTCATATACCTTTAAACCTTTACCTTTAAGCTGAACATACACCATGTGCGTTTTTCCAGATAAAATATACATACAAAAGGTACAAAACCTCCCCAACAGGGTTTTTAGCCTGATGCTACTCGCAGTCCCTGACTTAGTGAACTACCATGAAGAAGTGTTTTTGATAGAGACACCAGCACACTTCTGTAAGTCACTCTGGATAAGGCCATGTGCTGAATGCTGTAAAGAAGCTATAAATTTCCCATCCAAGTGCCAAGTCCAGTTAGTACCTTTATTTTTTAAAGTGTATGTATGAAGGAATGTTTCCAATCTAAGGCAAGAGAACATTTAAAATTCCCAAATAAAGAATTTTTTCCCCTCATATACAGTATGTAGGTCAAGGCAGCAGCATTTACTTGCAGTTGGCACACACCTCTGAGCATGCGCAATACACGCAATTATACAGCTGTAGCTTAATTACGTGGCTTAATAGGTATAAAGTCAAACATAAATAATATACAGAAAATGGTCTTTTTATTATAGAAATAAAAAGTTGTACCTGATATTGAGAAGTGGTTTGGTTTTGTGAACTTGTACGTCACATATGGGACAGTATTTACTGGTCTCTAAATACCGCACGATGCACATTTTACAGACTGTGAAGAAAAACAACCAGAAAAATCAGATCAGCACACACACACACACACACACACACACACGGTAACGTAGTTAATGTACTTACACGAATGAAGACACTCAACGATGGTAGTGGCGTCGATAAAGTAGCCGCCGCATAACACGCACATCAGATGCGGGTTCAGCTCCGTGATCTTTATCCGCGTGGTTCGGTGCATCGTCATGAGGCTCGCGCACCTGGCGGATAAACACACGAGACTCGTCAACCGAAGTGCTGTGTTCAGTTAATAGCTGTTCGATTGTTTCGAGTCTTGCAAGCTGTGTCTTTATTTCAAACCCAAAAGCGCACTTAATGACACGAGTGTCCTGACTTTTAAAGACTTCTCCATGCATCCTAACATTTTTATTAGTTTATTCACAGACATACTGCTAGGCTAATGCATATGCATGTCCTTAAACATTATTTTAAAACTCATAATCTACTCAAAAAGACTTTTTTATGACCTAGCCCGACAGGTTCACATCACACAGTCCACTCCAGAAAAGCTGTCCTGGACCCCGGACCCAGGCCTGGTGAGAGGCCTAGGAAGGTTAACTAAAGGTCCACTGACATGCAGAATAAAACCGTCTGAAATACAGCTATTTTACCAAACCATGAGGATCAAAATGTGGGTCTATGCAACTCATCAGACAAGATTATATTTTCTCTCTTTTGTAAAAATGGTTTAGTCTGCTGCGTTTTTGCGGCATAAGAGCTTCCACACTCACTGACATGTCTGTAACTCTGTGGCTAATTACAGACATTTTCTCATATGCACAGGGTGTCTAAGCTATTAGATAACTTTCATTTATGCACGTTTGCTAAGATTGTGCATGACTCAAGAGAAAAAAAAAATAAACAAAGAAAGAAAAGATAAAGTGAAGGAGGACTGAGCAATTTGCACATCATGCCTGGGACATACTAAGCATTTTACCGAATCCAAATTTATTTCCTGTCTTCCAAAAATGCGTGAATTGAATTTGAAAAATACACATCGATCTAGTGTGCATGCAGGTAAGCCCATGGGAACTGGCATTTACATTATTTTGTGGACAAACTCTTGCACTTTTTCACAGTTGTATAACTGAAACTGCAGTAATCAGTCCTCAGTCATCTGTCCACAGATATATAGTTTATTGTCAGTTCAGTTCAGCAGCTTATCAATGAGCCGAAAAAAGGAAAAGATACTATAAAGTTTTGCGCATTTTTCTTTTTTTAAATTAAAAATGAACATCTTGCCCAGAGGTTCTGCTAATTAAGATGCCGTAGAAGCAGTTTTATACAGCCTGTTTATGGACGTGGTTTCTCTTTGTAGGCCTCCTTTTGTGATCTGGAACTAATAAGCCGGTTAATTTGGAATAATTGTGTTTATATAAGACGTTTTGTGGTTGAACTGGTAGAAGCCATGAGGCCACATGACGAGACACAAACAGGTTTGCTCCTGAGGTTTCAGAGTGCACAGCATATGAATTTATTGCCCAATGTAAATTTAAAAACTGTAAATGTAAATGTGATTTTAAAAATGCACGTTGTAATGACCATGAATGACAGATTACAGACTAACAGGCCATGGTGTGAAGCTGTGATCTGATTTCATTAACGCGCTGAGTCAGCAGTATGCTGCTGTAATTATCGCACGTCGCCTATAAATAACCTTAATGATGAGCTTTAAATTACTGGGAATACGTTCTAACGTCATAAGTACAGTGTGTGTGATGTGCACATTTCTGCCAAACAAAGTAGGTCAAGAATGAACCTGAGAAGTTGAAAGAAACGACAGCTTACAGCTATCCTCTTACAATTTCTGCTTCTTTTCTAAAAGAGATGAAGAATCATGATAATGGTTTCATGCTAGACCTGTCTCCTGTCTCCTCAGGATTGCACATCACTTCCTGGATCTTCACAGGTCAGACGTTTATGGAGGTAAATTTCACTTTATCCACTTTTCTATTTCTCCAATTTTTTTTTTGCACACCCTGGACATAATAGTTTCATATACTGTGTGCTTATATTTGCTATTTTAACTTACTGATATTGCAGCAAGAATAAATCTGTGAATCTGTGAGCATCTGAACTCTGTTAAAAGTGCCATACAGTTCCAATATTTAGTTGATTAATTACAGTGTTATAAAAACTTGTAGGAGGCTAATAATGCTCGATTCTGATTGGTCAGAAGGAGCTGATTAATGTTCTCTAACAGAAGCTGGGACAGTAGTGCCGGCTGCAAATCACAGCTTTCTATAATGCGCATTTGGACCTAATAATATACTTGGAAAAAAAAAAAAAAAAAACAAGAAGTGCTGTTATTTAAGGAAGAAAAGGAATAATTGTTTATACAGTGAATCTTTTGTAAGGAGATGTTTATTTAACATTATTTACAAGTCTTCAGGACAGAAGAGGTTATGCTTGTAGGAGGAGGTTTATGGACATCATGACAAGATGTGTTTTATTTTTGTCTTATTAATTTCATGAGAGACAAAAAAGATAAAAAGACAAGCTAGTGAGGGAACTACTGTTTATAGCTGCTGTAATGCTGTAAAGCGAAAACAAGAACTAATTTGCCTCATGGAATATTAAATGTAACTATAAATGGATAAAACGCACGTCGTGTTATTTGAATAAATAAAAATTGTAATGGTTGGTAAATGAATGTGGCATGCTCTAGAGGGAATGAACCACTTCACACACTTCACGTCTGTCCACACCACACCACCCTGCTGTTGATTGTTTTCCTGTAACAGCATGACCCGTCGTGTTTTATTTATTCCGTGTATATTCTAGACATTTTTATTCGTAGATAAGCAGTGTTTGCTTGTAAGCGCTGGGACTGTCATGAAGGACAACTCGAGCTGTACTGAGGTGCAAAGACAAGTCGGTTTGGGGGATCAGTCATATGTGTCACTAGGCTGACTAATCACGCGTGACTTGCGGTGTTGTGCGGGAAGAGCAATGAAATTTGCGTACATCTGGCGGCTTGCACGAGACATCGGCTTGGGGCTGCGTCACCCAAACACAAATCCACGACATATAATATGGTCACACGTCAAGACCAGCTAAAGACTATGGGTCAGGGGAGAGAGAGAGAGAGAGAGAGGGAGAGGGAGCACCGTGATGAGGAAGACTACGGGTTACCGAGACCCGCTGTTGCCATGGCGACCGCTTAGCCTATAGTTGGCACCTTGCCAGTCGGTGCAGAGCCGTGCGGATTCACCGGTCCATCAGTTTATGACACATGAGCATTAATAAGGCGCAGTGAACTACACCATGCTTCACTACTCCCCTCTGATGCAGCATATGTTTCAGACTGAAAGGCGCTACCACGGCTGCCATTTTGCCACACGGTCTCGGCACGAGCGCCATTGTTTAGCTCCTATATTTCGATATAAACGCGTGTCGGTCTTTTTTCGGGTCTTCGTCTGCGTCTCTGCTGACATCTGAGCCCCGCTAGGATAGTTGTAGAAAGGGTTTAAAAAGGTAGCGCGCGTAAATAAGCACCCCGCCTTCCTTGTCGTTTCCTCCGAGTCGGAAGGAGGAAGCCCGGGAGCTCGCACCGCGCGAGCACGCCGTCTTTTACACAGACACACCGGGGTGTGCACGCGCCAGAAATAATACCACATCCTGGATCTGCACGCTGTTCATCAGCTCTTATTTAAAAAAAATAATAAATACATAAATAATAGCTAATAGATGACATGCCGTTAATTTAGGCTGAACCTCGAGTCCTGTTAGATTCTTCAGCAAGAAAGACAAAGCCGAAAAGGCTGTAAAGAAAAATATTCATACACTGCTGAATATTCATACACTGCAATAATAATGAGAACATTCCAGAGCCGCATCCTTTTTTAAAACACTATTTTATTTTAACACCACTGTCTTGCGTTGTCTTTATTAAGAAAAAATCATCAATGTCCTAACATCAGATCTTATTCTTCATCCTCAGAATGTCAAATTTTCTTGTAGCCACTTTACAGCCTGACTGCTCTTAGCCTAAATCACAGACTTAACGCCATCTATAGCCGAAAAACTTTCTCTGACCTCATGGCCTTATTATGCTCATCATCTCATCTGATGCTAATTGCTTGTCATTCATTCCCTTTATAATCTAGAATGTATAATCTGACCTGAAATGAGAAGCTCCAGCCTGTTAGAAGGAAGAAAGATTGTGCAGAATTGAGGTTACATGTCAGGAATCAGTCAGATGTCACATTAAAGTTAGGGATGAGGATTCTGACAGATTACAGATTACATGTTACAGATTACAGATACATCTCCATGCTTGTCATACACATCTTTTCTAAGGGAGGTGGAGGATGAAGAAGGTGTTCTTTGATGAGACATGAGAATAGATTGGTGGACCTGCTTAATAATCTGGCAATGAGTTGTCAGTTATGTATTATGCATCCTATACAGATCCAATAATTAATAACCTGGCAATCCAGTGTATCTGCTTTTAAACTTATTAGATGACTTCACTTCACCTGACAAGTCCCAGGTTATGGAAGATTGTACAACTCTTAGACTCTGAGAGGAGTGTCATTTTTTATTTCACCCGCCGTTTTATTTCTAGACTGAAACTTCTTCATGAAAAATTATTTTTGCATCCAGTGTGTGTTGAATAACTTGTTACAGACAAGCACTTGCTTGCTTCTGTGCCATTTTACTGATTTGAACTTGTGAGAATCTGAACACTGTTTATCTCAGTTTGCTGTTCAAGGCAAATCCAGGCGCATAACTTTAATTTGCTACAAACATCTGAGTCATTACAGTGTTATTAAAACCGCCAGAGAGGCAAATGCGACAATAATTCTGTATGTCAACTATAATAAGTCGCAGGCCGCACAGTTCATCATAAGACCACTGAGAAGAAGAAGAAGAAGGAGAAGAAGAAGCAGAAGAAGCAGAAGAAGCAGGGACCACCGTGTGAAGTTAAGTTAATAAAATCGGATTGCGACAGCAGAACATGGTTATGTCGATTTTCTGGAAATCTGCACCTTCTAGACAACACGGCTGTATAATCTGAAACAAGACTTGTCTAATATTTTGCCAAGAACAAATGAGAGAAAGTGGTGCGGGTGCGTGACTCATGGCGTTTGCGGTTTTTTTTTTCTGCGCGATCCGACTTACAAAGTCGATGCAACACGCACAAAGCGCGTGAACGACAAACAGCTTTACAACAACTCTGAGTGAATCACGCACATTTTATAATAACACACACGTGCGTTTCAAGCAAACAATCATCTGTGACGGATAGAAATGCTTTTTTTTTCGTGCATGCTCTGAGATCTACAAACAGGACGCAACATTGTGACGGTGTGCAACAGAAGGCATAGACAGCTTATAACGCGGAGTAAAGTCCGTATTCACGCACAATCAACCGCACAGAACGTACCTGCTCTGCTTCGCGAGAGTCGCTCACCAGTCCTTTTTTTTTTTTTTTTTTTTTTTTTTTTAAAGCACACGACGAAACTTGAGAGTGGATCAGCAAAAAGCCAGCGTTAAGCACCAAGCGGCCATCTTGGAGTGAAGTGCACACTGCCTGTCAGTTGCAGCGGTTCTAACGTAGCAAAGCCGCCGCGCTCATCGCAGCCTCGGCGAGAGAACGCCTTTTCACACGCAGACACAAAACATTACACCGCAAAAGCCCCGCACACCGATCCGATCCGATCCGATCCACAAGCTGGGAGGAATCCTCAGATCTCAAACAACAACAACAACAAAAAGGTGGATGGTAAAATCCCGGTACAGATCGCTATTCTGTTCCCGTTCAGCGCTGGTTAAGGAAGGTGCTGCTTCAGAAACTGACACCACCGTCCCCAAAATGGCTTTAGTTCGACCGCCCCGCACGCGGTCACGTGGTCTCCAGCCTCACTGGCGGTCTGGGAATTAGAAAGGGGTGGGGGGTATTATCAATAGAAGACCCCCACTTATCCACCCAGCGGTACACACTCTTTGTGTGAGACTGCCGTCTATATAATACATTTAATATATGAGCCGCGTGCAGAAACGCTGTAAGACACAGCGGGTTTATGTTTTTACAAAAAAAAAAAAAAAAAAAAAATACAACATTTTCGATAACAGGATACTGAAGCGACATGCACTCAGAAAAAAAAGGGCACTAACCTGCACCTTTCCTTGTCACTGGGGTGGTACCATGCATCAAGCATGCATCTTTAGTACCTTTACTGTGGATCTGTTTACCTGCTAATGTGAATGCAGTGTGGCTCTAAAATGATTTAAAGAAACCGACAGAACTGGACCTTCAGGAGCACTTTTATACCTTTAATTAGCCTTTAGATTAGGCTAATACTTATAAAATACACTTCATGCACATTTCCAGGTAAAAGATAAACACCAAAATGTGTACCCTTAATAGTACCAGTTCAGGGCCAAGTAAAGGTACGATTTAGTACCTTTTTTCTGAGTGGTGTGATGTGATGTGATGTGATGTGGTGAGGTGAGGTGAGGTGTAGTGTGGTATCCTCAAGAGTACATCTTTGGTACTTGTATCTTTAACCTAAGGTGCATGTGTACCTTTAATGCTTTACTGTAAAAACTATATGTAGCCTACTTTTAATCATTTTTAAATGTACCTACACTATATCCAAGTTTAGAGATGAAAAGTACAAAAGATGTAGCCTTAACGACCAGAAAGACACAGTTTAATACTTTTTTTCTGAGAGTGAAGGAAAACTGGCGCTATGCTCTTAAAAATGTAAAGCTTTCTATAACGGCTTCATACTCAAGGGCTATGGATGCTGTATTATCTACTGCTATATCTAGCAATATGGATGCTATGTGTGTGTCTTTGCAAGTGTGCATGAAGAGCTACAGATACATTGTAAAAAAAAAAAAAAAAAAAAAAAAAAACCCAACAAAACAAAAACAAAAAAAAACCCAAGACTGCTGGAAGGTTTTTTTCAGAGCCCTTATATGCTCTTCTTAGAGGTTTTTGGTACCTACAAGAACCTTAGTTTTAATGAAAACCTCTAAAATGTCCTAAAGGATCCATCATTTTTGAGTGCTGAAGTCACAGCTGATGAACAACGTGTTCTTAAATAAACTGTAGGTTATATATAGGCACCAATCTAATAGAATTAACAAAAAAAAGGAACTTTTAAAGTCTTCTGTGGCCTTTTTCTGAACATTTTCTAGTTTTTTGTGGGTTATTAGCATAAACTCACACGCAGACTCCAGCTTCAGAAACTTGCTTTGCATTTTTTTGCGTATAAGTTTCAGGAACACAGCAGAACTCTTGGCTGTTTTTTTCCTGAAAATTACACGTACTAAGACAAGAACTTGTTAAGAGTTAGACTACTTAATGTCTTATTTTGACCCCACAGATATTATTTACAGTGCTGAGTGCCTGTCTCGGTGGATGTTAACGTTCCCCGACAGGGAGGGCTGCTTTAAGAAGGTGTGCACTTACCTCACAGGAGTGTTGGGGAAATTCATCTCTTTCTAAGAAACCTGGAAGGAAACGGATTTTTGGGGGAAATCTGTAAGGATCGAAATGTCCTCCCCCACAGCATGTGTCACTCGGCTTCGTCCTCAATCGCACAGAAAGTGTGTGAGAATAGTGCACTAGTGCAAAATGTCCTCATGAGTGTCTGCGCAAATGGAAGTGAAAGTCGGAAGAGGCGGAGAGACTCGGGCGCTGGGGTTTTGGATGAAGCTGCAGTCCGACATGGCGTTCACAGAAAATAATTAATAAATAAATAAACTATTATTAATAAAGAAATCAAATTATAATACTGAAAGACCCCCTTTGTAGCATGCACGAGCTTTATAACACCAGAGCTGCACAGACAGAGTTCAGCTGAAAGCCAGTTAATTGCACAGAATAAAGCTAAAAGGTAACTTGGTCTTTAATCACAAACGTCATATTACGTTGTTTGTATCAACGTCTCTGTTTGCAGAATTATGACCATGCATTTAAAGATGCATTAAAAATAATATTACAGCCCAGTACAGCCTCTGTGTATAGCATTTAATTCCACTACTCACTTGTTCGCTTGGGAAAAAGCAGGATCTCTCTTTCACACACACACACACACACACACATACACACACACACACACATTTTATTTTTAAATATAGAGCATATGATGACCGTGCGCATGATCACCTGTGCAACGCAACATCTGATATAGAATGAACCATTTTTGCAGAGAGAGAGAGAGAGAGAGAGAGAGAGAGATGTTATCTGTTGTAAGCGTGACTTTGGAGAGAGAGATAGCGAGAGAAAGAGAGAGAAATGCTGCACGCTTAAGTTCAAATGAGTGAGAGAGAGAGAGAGAGAGGTTATACGCGTAAATTCTACAGAGAGATAAATGGTTGGAGAGAGAGAAATATAAGCGTAAATTCTATAGATAGATAGATAGATAGATAGATAGATAGATAGATAGATAGAAAATGTTATATGCGTAAATGAGATAGATAGATAGATAGATAGATAGAGAGGGGGGATATACGCGTAAATTCTACAGAGAGATAAATGGATGGAGAGAGAGAAATATTATATGCGTAAATTCTATAGATAGATAGATAGATAGATAGATAGATAGATAGATAGATAGATAGATAGAAAAATGTTATATGCGTAAATGAGAGGTGGATAGAGAGAGAGAGAGAGACAGAGAGAGACAGAGAGAGAGAGGTTATACCTGTAAATTCTACAGAGAGATAAATGGATGGAGAGAGAGAAATATTATAAGCGTAAATTCTATAGATAGATAGATAGATAGATAGATAGATAGAAAAATGTTAGATGCGTAAATGAGAGGTGGATAGAGAGAGAGAGAGAGAGAGAGAGAGAGAGAGATTACAGCTGATAATTAGGACTGAAAGTCGTTCAGCAAAATATTTCTGTTATTTTATTTTATGAAAATTTCTTTATGAATCTTTGGGAAACTTTTTTTTTTTCCTGCAGAAAGTCTCTGGTATTCAGGTAACTTTCAGTGTTTGAGAAGTTTGACCAGGAGAAACTGATGCTCCACTGAACACCTGTGAGCTGCAGACTTCATGTATTTACAAATGAACCGCACAGATTTGCGGGGCTTTTTGTCCTCCTCTCACACGCAGATGAGACAAACCGCAGGCTTATTCATTCCGCAGTAATGAGCTGGAGCGTGTGTGATCTCCCTGTCGCAGTGCAGGTTGTGCTTTCTGTAGAGCAGAGATGTGCTCAGGACAGCGCGACTCGGGACAGCGCGACTCAGGACAGCGCGACTCGGGACAGCGCGACTCGGGACAGCGCGACTCGGGCTCTGGCTCCTGCGACGGGACACCGACTGCAGCGGGGACACGGCAGGAGCTCGCGAGCCCCGGTGACGTCACACGTGTTGCCAGATTTCCCGACTTGGTTTGATTGGCTCGTGACTGCTGTTGAAATAAATAAGTAAATAAATAATAGTGTAATAAAATATAGCAATCCGAAATTAAATTGTTTATTCACGTGGTTAACATTGTCTACTCTTCAGATTGCATTAATTAGCCTAAGTAATAATAATAATAATATTAATTTTTAATTATAATTTATTCTTATTGATTTTTAATCATGTAATTTTTCCTCACTTACTCAGTTGCCGCTAAATTAAATAAATATTTTTGGAGTGTTTTTTTTTTTTTTTTTTTTTTTTTTTTTTTTAATGAGTGTGGGCAAATAGCTAAGTGTTGAAATGTAGGATATTAAACCAATCTGGCAACACCGGACCTTAAGCGCAAGAACAAAGAAAGAAGGCGCACTTGCGGAAATTCTTGAACGACGTCGTTGTTGATTTTTCATTATTTTTATTTATATTTTAATTTTTTTAAATTTTGGACAACAACACTGAAAAGATCGACTTGGGTCGGAATTTACCTAAACTTGGGCTGTTGTGACGTTGTAAATAATCTAACGAGTGCGGGGATTTCCTTTTACATGCAGCCTTGTGCGTTTCATTTCTCAGTTTTCTGACATCATCATCATCATCATCATCATCCAACGACAGAAACCCGGAGACTTTCCCTACATTCAGACTCACAGATGCAGCTCACTGATCTAGTATTCAGATTACATTATAATGCTGTGTTTGTTCATGTATCCAGTGTGGACAAACCCTCTGCATTTGTGCCTGCGTTATACTCCATAGGCGCCTAAATTAAATACACAGCCTTCTCTGTTAAAAATCCAGCTGATGTAAAAGCTTCTGTTGTCGCTTTGATGAGGTCGGAATTACTTGGGCCAAAATAATTATCTTCATTTGAGCGTCTAAATATCATCCAAATTCACACAAGAAAAAAAGCCTGATTTCCAGGTTGCAACTTTCTGTAAAGTTTCCAACGATAATATCGCGATAATGACTGACGAGCGATATATTCTGCAGCGATACAATCGAGAAATATAGTGGAAATAACACACTAACAATCTAACCGAGTCTAGTTCAAGTCTAAATGAGAACTGCACATTTTTACCCCATTAGTTTGGTACCTGTGTGTCTTTTAGGCTCTGTGTTTCTCTCTACCCAACGATTTTACAGATCTATTGATTGATTGATTGATTGATTGATTGATTGATTGATTTGTGCCTGAAGTGATAGATGGAGGTCTCGGGTGCTGCAGCTGAGTTTGCAGATCTCAGAGCCGCAGATGGCCATCACTCACATTCCTGAGACAACACCAACACCATCAACACATTTATGGGCATGTGTCGGTTATTCATTCATTCATTCATTCATTCATTCATTCATTCATTCATTCATTCCACCAGGGGTTGTAAATCTACTAATATCCCTGTTGTTACTGCGTCCCAGGACATCACTCTTAGGACATCACCTCACCCTTAAACAGTGACATTTAACAGGGCATCAGGGTAATATTCTTCTCTTAAATGAAAATAAATAAATAAAAAAATAATAATAAAAAAGTGGAGTTTAGTATCCGTCACTGTCGCTTCAGAATTTGTAATGAACGTGCTGCATTAATGCAAATGTATATTTTTAATGTCTTATATTAGACTATTTTAATTTTTTTTATACACAGCAATTATTTAATTACATTTTTTCCTTGCTGTTTCAACATTTGTATGTTTTTAATAAATAAACAAATAAGTTAAATAAGTTAAATAATAATAATAATAATAATAATAATAATAATAATTATTATTATTATTATTATTATTATTATTATTATTATTATACAAAATATGTTGCGCTCGTTTTCATTATATTATACATTCATTTCTAAAGTTTCTCCCTCGTGATGAAGAGTCTCATAACTAATCTATAAAGATGATATGACTAGGTGTTCATGTCGATACATGTCGTTTTTATCTCAAATCTAAAATTTCTTTCACGAATTAATTCCAATACGGTTGATATTCATTCATGAGTTATTATCGATGAGTTATTTCTGTAAGATCCAGTTATGATTGCAGGGAATAAAACAAGAGAATGACGGCACTTTGGAAAAGCAAGACTCTGAAGAAGGAATAAAAGCATAAGTTTAATGTGCTTTAGGATACTGATGCTTTAGCTCATCTGCTGTAATATAAAGGGTTCATGATGAATATAATGTATTCAGTGTATGCTTAGATGGGAAAACTGATTGGCGTAAATCACCAGTTTCTATGACAACAGTGTCGTTTCAAAAGCTTATTTTTTAATTTTCACAAGATAAAATTACTAAGTGTCTCATAAATCTCATAGCTGTTTTGTAAAGGCTACTGTACAGAATTGGTTTCTAGCCTACTGTCAAATGAAATGAATAAAGGACATGGCCATGTTCACATTTATTCTGCAGCTTGAATCATGAGAAATGTCCAAATGTCCCAGCTTTAAGATCCGACTTAATGACATTTACTTTCTGTTATCAGTATAATGAAAGCATCAGTGCTTTTCTGTGAAAGGATCTTCTAGGGTTAGAAGAGTTCTGCTCGGAAATCAGTGCAATGCTTCCT
The DNA here is from genome assembly GCF_027358585.1 of Pangasianodon hypophthalmus. Lineage (NCBI taxonomy): Eukaryota > Metazoa > Chordata > Actinopteri > Siluriformes > Pangasiidae > Pangasianodon > Pangasianodon hypophthalmus. The sequence goes on along the minus strand of NC_069730.1, from coordinate 3,010,553 downwards.
ACAGGCTGCATTTAAAAAGAGCTGGTGATTTATACAAAGATTTATGTTCAGCTGGAGAGGAGTTTTGGCTCAGTATGTTAAATACTGAGTGCTCAATGTCTAAATACACTCAAACAAACACAAATGAATGAATGAATGAATGAATGAATGGACCACCACTGTGGGTCCTTTTTTCTTTCTTAAGAAAGAAATCCTTCAGGTCCCAAGGGATCCCTCCTGTGAATGGCTATCAGCTTTGGGGAAACATCCATGCAATTCTTGGGCTGAATCTCAAATCACTCCCTGCTGGATCAACAGTCAAGTCAATTGTGTATATTATTTCACTTCAGATGTAGGCCACGTATATAGGGAGAAGACAGATATTTAGGATGCGGCCTTTTTTTTCCTTCCCACAAAGGGATCCTTTTGAATGTTCTCCGTCCACAGCGACGTGTCTGAGCAGCTCAGCCCTGATTGGTCGCTCCTGTGGCGGCTGCGTGTGAAACTTGCTGCCGCGGAGCTTTTCCACGTAGCTGAAGTGGCCACGTTTGATTCGGCTACAGGGGGAGCCATGCCAAGCTGTGTATAGACACCGACTTTCAGGCATGGCTCACTGAAATTAACGTTAACACACGGTTTTAGAGCGTTTACAATGACTTCTGCAGGGGTCCTGAGCTGTGTGCTGTTGGTCGCCGGCCTTGTCTTCATCCAGCCCGGGCCGAGTGCAGCGTGGGACGCGGATTTAGAGCTGTTCGACCTGGTTGAGGAAATCCCACAAACATTTTACGAATTCCTGTCAGTTAACCAGGTAAAGCGTCGTGTATTACTGAATCCTTCCCCTTTAATTTCCTTCTTTCTTTCTTTCTTTTCTCATGTATCTCATCTTGGTGTTTGATTGTAGCTTGTCTGCACTTAGTAGCGGTCGGTTCGCTTCTGTGTTTACTCTTGCACTTTATTTCACTTGAGGAAATAACATGTAAATTTAAATCCTTTCATTTAAATCTGGTCAACCTGAATATATATGCAAATATATTTACCTAAAATTAAAATGACAGATACTTTACTTAAGCCTCATGTTTGTGTTTAGGTTGTTTGCTTGTTTGTTTTGATTTGTTCTTGAGGATAACGGGTCAGCGGAAGTATTTTAGGTTCTCACCCCGATACAGCGCCTGAGTAGCGGTAGCACTCTGCAAGAAACGCCGAGGCTTTAGGCCTAGCAGCATCGGCACTTTGGCTCAACCGAAAGCAAACATCTAAAGCATTTCACTTGCTATAATGTTTTTTTTAAAGCTTCCACTGGCGCGTATAAACACAGCATTAGATCTCGGCTGTATTAAATCTAAATTTTAATATTTGTCTAAAGTGGATGAGTGATGCAAACACTGAAACCTAATAGTCTATTCATTTTTAATTTCCCAAAGCACCAAGGCAGACTCATTGATTATGTTAAAGCCCATGTGTTGTGTTTTGCGTTTGCTATGTTTTATCTGATCACATCTTCTGATCATATCTGTTAAAGGTTTATGGATTGTATACTAGTCTTATCTAGTCACTATCTGGTACATGATCATTTCAGTCTGTTTAGATCTGTAATGACAGCTGTCAAAAAGCAGTTACACAGAAATCTGCACATTAAGTTCAAGTTGTATTGTTATGAATATACAGAATATTGTGACAAATCAAATAGACCTACACTAATGACATTCATATGCTACATCAGCTAATTCCTACAAACAGTATGAAGTGAATGCAACATGTACATACAGTATATAATATCCGACTCAAAATGCAATCCTAAGAGACATATTTCAAGCAGAAGAGTGTTCATATGATTCACAAAATAATGAGTGACAAATAATTAAGGTAGTGTATACATGGGAAGAATAAAGTGGTCATGGTATAACATGCGACTACAAATCAGTGTTGCAGTGTGATGTGTTTAGTAAAGTAAAAAGATTATTAAAAAAACAGTGTGTTATGTAGCAAGTACCAGCAGACACAAGAGACAGAACTGGGACATTTCGCTCAGATTATAGTGTGAGTACAAGAGAGACTTAGTTCAAACAGTGTCAAGATACCAAGGATTGGTGTTTGAAGAGTTAAAAATAAAACTACTGCTGCAATTTTTTTAATTTCTCCTACATTTCTCCTACAACCTGTGTATTTGTTCTTAATTTAGTAAATCCATGTCCTTCCACAGGATGCCCCGTCCTCTGAGATCAGAAAGGCATACAGGAGGCTTTCCCTCATCCTTCATCCTGATAAAAACAAAGATGAGAACGCTGAAACCCAGTTCCGCCAGGTAAAACAAGCTCACACAGAAAGCACTGTGCTATCTCTCGGTAATGTGTTATAGCTATGGCATGTAAAATAAACCTAAATTGTCTGTGAATATGTTTTTCCTTTCAATTCCAGCTCGTTGCCATCTATGAAGTTCTTAAAGATGAGGAAAGGAGAAAAAGGTAGGAGGATTTTTTATTTATTTATTTTTTAAATAAATGCTTTCCCACATTTCTACTCATACATCCCTGAAGGCATGTGATGTTTATGAAGAGCAGTGGTTACAAGTCTGATCCTAATCTTATCGACATGGTTTCATGGCATGAGCCAGCAGTTATGGTTAGGATATGGGATGAGGTTAGCAGCCAGGGCTTGCTTCTATCTATCTATCTATCTATCTATCTATCTATCTATCTATCTATCTACTTACTTACTTACTTACTTACTTATTTATTTATAGAATTGTACCGAATCATACGTGTTGCTTGTTTGCAGTCTAGTTAACCCTTTCACAGTGGATGTTTCTAATGTCTTCTCTCATCCAGGTATGATGACATCCTGGTTAATGGGCTTCCTGACTGGAGACAGCCCGTGTTCTACTACCGCCGTGTCAGGAAGATGAGCAATGGAGAGCTGGGCTTCCTCCTCTTCCTCATCCTCACCGTGGGCCACTATGCCGTGATCTGGTCCATTTATTTGGAGAAGCAGTTGGTGAATATTGCATTATGTCTATGAGTGGCATCATTTGCAACTTGAGATAAGTGTAACATCAGGAAGATCGATGTATAGTGTGAAAATGGACTAATTACTGATCATGAGTCTGGTATGACATGGCTCTGTTTTTCTCAGGATGATCTCCTTAGCAAGAAGAAGAGAGAGAAGAAGAAGAAGCAAAGCAGCAAGTTAGCCGAAGAGCCGAAGACCACGGGGCAAGAGAAAAATGAGAAGTGAGCCACTTATTGGTGCATCAAAGGAAATGTCCTCATACATCAGCAGTCGTTATTTGAGAAGTTTAACCCTTGTACAGTGTCCCCAGGGCTGGTAGTTAAAAAGCAGTTCATAGTAGTGGTGTCACTCCTTCTTTCTCTTGTCTGTTAACAATTTTATTTCGTCATTAGATCAGATAAACCTCACTGGCATGATATTCTACCGCTCAAGCTGAGCATCTGGCTTTACTACTCTCTGAAGTCTCTACCTCATGCCATCCAGGTACGTGCATACCACCACACGGGTGCCATTACTTATTAATAGTGTGTGCCGTGGTCCACTTTTGCCTATTTTGCGATGTTTTTTGGTCTCAGGATGTGAAGCAGTACTACAAAGACTACAAAGAAATGAAACTGAAAGAAAAAGAGCAAGCAGAAGCACAAGCAGAGCAAGAAACGCAGCAAAGTAAGGCCCTTACGGAGCAATTTATATAATTATAAAGGTGTATTTATCCTAAAATGCTGATTGTGGATAACCGTAAAGAAAGGGTGCTGAATTATTCTATATTGTAAAGAAAATAAAATCACTTGTGCGGATCTGCAGGAGAGAAACGGCCAAAGGTGAAGAAACCCAAAGTGGAGTTTCCGGTTTATGAGCCCAGTGAGGCGGCGTACGTACCTGTGTACGACCAGGGAGCGTCCATCGAGGACATTGAGGATCAAATGGACGACTGGCTGGAAGATCGGAAAACACAAAAAAAGAAAGTTAGTCCGTCGTCAGATTTTAATAGAACTTTAGATGGTCATGATCAAAGCTTGAGTTTTTACATTAAGTAACATTTCACGGATGATTTCAGACTCCAGAGTGGACAGACGAGGACTTCAGTCTGCTGACTCGCTGCATGGTGAAGTTTCCTGGAGGAACACCGGGGCGGTGGGAGAAGATCGCTCATGAGCTGGGCAGATCCGTCACTGATGTGGGTGTTGGACCACTGCATGGCTTTATTATAATGTAATATATGTTTTTGCACTTTTTAAAAAAAATATATTATTTTTGATTTGTTGTAGGTTACAACAAAAGTAAAACAGGTCAAAGACAGTGTCTCCAACACATCAGGTCAGTATTATTTAAAGCATTTTGCTCTTGCATTACTACTGAGAGGACCTCACAAAAATCTCTCCCCCCCCCCCAGGGTTGGTGAAGCTCTCAGAGCTGAAGAGTAATGCGTTGGTAGGAAAGAGTGCGGTCCCAGATAGCCTCATGACCCAGCGAGAGGAGCTCGGGCTTCCCGAAGAGCCTCCGGAGCCCGACGCACCCGAGGAAACGGAGAGCAAAACCGTGAGGAGACGAGGCAAAAAATCCACAGCAGGGGCTCCTGGGACAGGAAGCGGGGAGGAGAAGGAAAAAATGAAAGGGCGCAGACAGAGAGACTTTGACCCCACAGCCGTGGACGAGGACAGCGAAGAGGAGAAAAAGCAGCCGAAGGAAAAGCCGAGCACTGCTGATGACGTCTGGACCCAAAACCAGCAGAGACTGTTGGAGCTGGCGCTGCAGCAGTACCCACGAGGCACTGCGGAGCGCTGGGACAGGATCGCCAAAGTGGTGCCTGGGAAAAGCAAGGTGAGCGTTACACTGGACTGTAACTGCTGAGGTGTCATAAAGTTCCGGATATAAACTTAGGTTATGTGAGGTTCTGCTAAACGATTTGTTTTTATTTCTTTTTGACATGTTTATACCACAACACTGTTGAATGCTTGTTTCTGATTGGTCAGAAGGTGTTGATTAATTTTCTATAACAGCAGCACTCATTTATACGGTACCGTTTCTATAGTAACTTACACAGGAACTTATATGGCAGAAAGGATCATAATCTGGGTGTGTCATTGTTAATATAGTGAAGTATTTTTGTATGAGGCGATTTATTTTATTTTTTTTTCTCGGAAGGAGTCTCCAGTGCAATTACTTTGAAACGGGAACTAACTTGTTTCAGGGACATTCCATATTGTTAACTATAAACGGATAAAAATTATGACGTCCTTTAGTTAATAAAAATGTAACTTGACAAATTGTTGTGGTTTAAGATGAATAAAACACTTCAATGCTTTTAATGGGAAATAATCAACTATGGGGTGGTAAAAGTAACTCCACTTCACATTCAATATTTTTCTATAACAGCACTCCATAAAGTGTGTGTGTGTGTGTGTGTGTGTGTGTGTGTGTGTGTGTGATGACACTAATTGCAATCTCTCTCTGGTCTGCAGGAGGAGTGTATGATCCGGTACAAGCTGCTTGCTGAGCTGGTGCAGAAAAAGAAACAGGCGAAGAGCTGACGAAACGATCCTCTTCTCCTCTGCCTGTTCCTTCATCTCTCTCCCTGTCATGTGCCTTAGCTTTGCCAAGATCATGCTGTATATCAGCTGGGTCGCTTCTCCAGCTGTCTGGTTTAGGGCTGGTTTATACTTCTGTGCTGACAGTGTGGTGCACTGACTGAGGTGCAGCTCTCTAAAACAGCTTATTATACTGTATATTCAACATTTTCACACTCGTTCCAAACTGTTCCAAAAGTCCCAAACTGTTCCATATCTGATCGATTTTGACCTAATAGCATGGTGTCTGTGGTTTAGAACCCGTAGAAAGTGGTGATCCTCAGTGTTCTCTCATCTACAACTTTGCTGCTCCTCTATGCATTCTGTAGTTTTTCATTTTTCTTGTAATGGACATGTTCACGTCCGTGTTCACGTTATGTGCAGGTGTTTACACGTGTTCACAAATACGCAGATGCAGAAGTATAAACCAGTCCTCCTGCTGAAATCAGCAGGCTTCAGTATTGGACAAACCCATTGGACAAACCCATCTATGATTTGTATTATACAAAGCTGCAAATGTGCATAAATCAGTTTAATTATTTATTTTATCTTTCTTTGCTGATGTGGCCTTCGTTCCTCTGTGTAATTTAATGCGCGAGGAACAGAACAGCTAAGCTTCTTATGATGTTCGTTGACTTTTTCTGAACATTTTGTGCCCACCTCTGTTTTCAGAGACCCAATGTGGCTTTGTTTTTATCTGTTAATGAAACATAAATCATTTACGTACAACTGATTTACTCTGGCTTGTGGTGTCTTTGTGGAACTTTTGGCCTACTGTCAGTAAATGTACACCAGTGAAGGGACCTGTATAATAGGTTTAGGTGATGAAATGTCCAGAAGTTTACACTCTAAGAAAAACCAAATTGTGAAGAGTTCATTGTCTGGATAATGGTTCTGGCTTTAAAGGGTTCTAGATGTAACCTTTTCACTGAGATTGTATGTACACTTACCTTTTCCTTTACTAGGACACATGTACTGTATGTCTGTGCATTCATGCGGTTATCTAAGTAGTCAATCATGTGGCAGCAGCGTAGCGCATAAAGTCATACAGATACAGGTCAAGAGCTTCAGTTAGTGTTCACATCAAACATCAGAACAGAAGAAATGTGATCCCAGTGACTGTAACCCGACAGGCTGGTTTGAGTATTTAAAAAAAAAAAAAAGTCCTGGGACTTTCACACACAACAGTCTCTAGATGTTACACAGAATGGTGTGAAAAACAAAAAACATTCAGTGAGCAGCAGTGCTGTGGGCAGAAACGCCTTAATGATGAAAATGGTCAGACTGGTTCTAGCTCACAGGAAGTCTACAGTAACTCAAATAACCACTCTTTACACCCGTGGTGAGCAGAAAAGCATCTCAGAATGCACAACGCTTGGAACCTTGAGGCAGCAGAAGATCACCATGTCAGGTTCCATTCCTGTCAGCCAAGAACAGAAATCTGAGGCTGCAGTGGACACTGATTCACCCAAACTGGACAGATGAAGATCCTACAAACGTCACCTGGTCTTTTTCCAATCTCCAGCTGTTCAGTTACGATGAGCCAGTGCCCACGGTCGCCTCAGATTCCCGTTAAAACTCACACAAACTTGTTCAGTGGAGGATGGAGATCAGCAGTTTGTGTGTTGAGTGTTGAGTGCTAAGTGTGGTCTTACTGTGAGCTTTAACCACACAATACCACGAAGAAGAAAAAGGAGGAGTGACAGCCAATAATAATAATTAAAAAAAAAATTGTGCACATCCTACTTTTATGGCACTTGGCAGACCCCCTTATCCAGTGTGACTTACAATTATCTCATTTATACATCTGAGCAGTTGAGGGTCTTGCTCAGGGGCCCAGCAGTGCCTGCTTGGTGGTGCTGAGATTTGAACTCTCAACCTTCTGATCAGAAGGCTAACATCTTAACCACAGAGCTACCACTTCCTTTTCTTCTCTGCATTCTCAGTGAAAGTTTATGTGCAGTTGCTGTGGTCAGGCTTTACGTCTAAAATGGAATTTTTACCTTTCTAAATCTCTTTATCTGTATTTATTGTAGAAATAATTCAGATATACACTTGTCATAATAAGGTAAAGTTCAATTTTTACTTTACATGGAACACAATATCCAGAAATTCGTTTTGCACAAGAGTCCAGTAGGTGGCGCTCTAATTCCAGTCATAAACTCGTGAAAGGTAAAATAATACTTTATTCCTTCATGAAATAAAAAAAGAAAAACATTTTTTACAAGCGATGTATTTGTGATGAAAATGTAATTATTGCTTTACTTTTCACTGTGGCACGTTTTCCGCTCAGTAACTACTGAAGAGCAATAAGAGCGGATTGCAGTTCGGGTGTTCACACTGCAGTGCCACATTTCAACCTGGTTTAATATAATGCACTCATTTTCTCTCATAATGGAGCTCTAGGGTTGATTAAAACAGATTATCTGATTGCTCATGTTTCTTTCTTTACTCTCTGTTCTGATTTGTGACATTCATTTAAAGAGTTTCAGTCTGAAATGGATCGCAGCTGGTTTGAGGAAATACAGGACTTTATCAGTACAGAAGTTTTTTTTTTCATATTTACACACTTCATGCTGATTTATTAAACAGAAGCTGAATGATGTAATGTTTCTCTTAAATGACACGGCTTCATAAACCTTATTCAGTAACTCTATATTTATAAAATACACCTCTATATCTACACATTTTAAACATGCTTTAGACTGTGATCACTGTTTTCTGCTGAACTGATACTCAGATGTCAGCTCATGTGACTTTATATGTTAATAGAAAAAGTCGGGTTTTTTTGTCGGATGTGTTGAGAAGAGAGAGAAAATATAACCATTAACATTGTTTTGTTTAAATTCGTTTATTAACTAAACAAAGTTTATAGAGAGATAGCCAGTTTTCAGAAAGATAATGTACCTGTTTTTCCTAAATTTGTAGAAAAAAATGCAGTTAACAAAAAGATTATTTTAAAATTGACAATGCTGAATGTACACAAATCCCATGATCCCTTATATTATTGATCAGACTATCCTTTTTCTTTCTTTCTTTCTTTCTTTCTTTCTTTCTTTCTTATCATTTTTAATAAAAATGTTAAATTATTAATATAAATTCTAACTTGTTTTTGTATTTTTTATAAAGATATAATAAAGCTTTATAAAATAAATCATTTCTTAATAAATTCTTTCTTTCTTTAATTCTTTTTTTAATACATTTTTATAAATTCTTTTATTTTCTAAATATAAAAAAATTATAAATTCTTAAATTATACATACAAATCATTTTATCAATTATATATTTTTATCCAGATATAATAAATCTTTATAAAATGAATACTTTCTTCTTTCTTGCTTGCTAGTGTGCTTTTTAATCTCTATGAATATCAGTATTTTTTTGTTCTGTCTCTATAAATCTTCTTTCTTTCTTTCTTGCTAGTGATTTAATCTCTATGAATACCAGTATTTTCTTTCTTTCTTTCTTTCTTCCTCGTTATTTAATCTGTCTGAATAACATGATTTCACTTTTGCTTTCCTCCTGTTTTACATATTCAGCCTTGTATTTTGCTCCACTGCTCTCTCACAGCTCTCTCACCGCTCTCTCACCGCACTCTCACCGCACGCTCACCGCACGCTCACCGCACGCTCTCTCACGGCTCTCTCACCGCACTCTCACCGCACGCTCTCTCAAGGCTCTCTCACCGCACTCTCACCGCACGCTCTCTCACGGCTCTCTCACCGCACTCTCACGGCTCTCTCACCGCTCTCTCACCGCACTCTCACTGCTCTCTCACGGCTCTCTCACCGCACTCTCACCGCACTCTCACCGCACTCTCACCGCACGCTCTCTCACGGCTCTCTCACCGCACTCTCACGGCTCTCTCACGGCTCTCTCACCGCACTCTCACCGCACTCTCACCGCACGCTCACCGCACGCTCTCTCAAGGCTCTCTCACCGCACTCTCACCGCACGCTCTCTCACGGCTCTCTCACCGCACTCTCACCGCACGCTCTCTCACGGCTCTCTCACCGCACTCTCACGGCTCTCTCACCGCTCTCTCACCGCACTCGCACCGCACTCTCACCGCTCTCTCACCGCTCTCTCACCGCTCTCTCACCGCACTCTCACCGCATGCTCTCTCACGGCTCTCTCACCGCACGCTCTCTCACGGCTCTCTCACCGCACTCTCACCGCACTCTCACGGCTCTCTCACGGCTCTCTCACCGCTCTCTCACCGCACTCTCACCGCACTCTCACCGCACTCTCACCGCACGCTCTCTCACGGCTCTCTCACCGCACGCTCTCTCACGGCTCTCTCACCGCACTCTCACGGCTCTCTCACGGCTCTCTCACGGCTCTCTCACCGCTCTCTCACCGCACTCTCACCTCTCTCTCACCGCTCTCTCACCGCTCTCTCACCTCTCTCTCACCGCTCTCACACCGCTCTCTCACCGAACTCTCACCGCTCTCACCGCTCTCTCACCGCACTCTCACCGCTCTCTCACTATTCTCTCACCGCTCTCACCGCACTCTCACCGAACTCTCACCGCTCTCACGGCTCTCTCACCGCACTCTCACCGCTCTCTCAACGCACTCTCACGGCACTCTCACTATTCTCTCACTGCACTCTCACTATTCTCTCACTGCACCCTCAGGCCAGCAGGTGGCGGTATAAACCTGACTCCTTCACTCACTCACGCCTTGTAAAAGCGGAGGAAGAAGAGAAGTTATGAAACCGTCCCATGTCCACATTCTGAAGGCAGCAGAAAGTAAACAGTGTTGCGTTAGAGGAGGTTAATGTTACTGTAACTCACTTTACACTAAATAACAGAGATCATTCAATTGACTGCTGCTTGTGTGCAGATAAACAGCGAGTTAACAGCAGAATAACTTCATTTTAATAGAAATTCGGAGGAAAATCAGTCAGGTTTGGTGGACAAACTGAGAAAAGACGCATTTTTATCTGGAGTTCAGACATGGAGGAGCATAACTTCGGGCGGATTTTAGTTCTTCTTCTCTCTCTGATGGTTTACATCACTGCTTTGGCCGTCAACGCCTTGGCTGGATCGGGAAAAGGTGTGTAAAGCTGCAGGCTCATTCTTTCCCCATCCGTATTCTGAGAAACCACGCCCCCTGGATGAGGATTGGATAATAGGGTACACTCATTAGCTATTAGCCAATCAGAGCGCAGAAAAGTCACACGAACTTTCCATGTAAATTTTACATATTAGACACTTCACGTGTTCTTTTTCACACGTGGACTTTTCACGTGTAGTGCATATTTGAATTTTTTTAATGATTTTCTATTCATTAATTTACACAGATAAATTTTTTCACGTGATCACATTGATGTGATGTGAATTCACGTGACATTTCAAGACATGAGATGTACATTGATATGATGAAATTTTAATCAGTCCACTTTTGTGTGTGTGTGTGTGTGTGTGTGGTTATTCTTTCATTCCTTAACTCTGACTGAACATTTAATCCAAGGATTATAATTGAATACAAGGTTATAACTGTGGTGGAAAACTGTACTTCATTATGGCACTATTTTGGAAGATTTGTACTTTAATATTAATATTAAAATGAGATTAAAATTTAATTTATTAATATTAAGAATACATGTACTCTTACTCAAGTACATTTACAAGAGAAAAAAAACCCTACATTTGACTCCTGACATTTTCATTTTGACCTTCACAGTACTCATTACAAATCAAAAAGGCCATGAGACATTTCTTTTGCATTCTCGCTTACTTCAATGATTTTTTTTTTAAAAAAAAGAAAAGACATCCAGTCAAATTCTCATCACTGTCAAATTAAATTTTGTAAAATCTTCTCTTTTGATGGATTTATTAAGAATGTATACAGCATGACCTATTTCCTCGCACGTATAAAACACAATATCAGCCTTTAAATATTCACCATCTTGTCTAAAGAAGCATGCTGAGGTAAATCCGTAGCTAGCTCTGTTTTTGTTGCTAATGCCACCTTAGCGTTCGTTCTAATGGGAATATTAAACATTAGCTAGCCAAATAAATAACTACAAATTCATCACTGGCTTCTTCATTTTTTACACTTTTTTAAAAAATTTTGACTCAAGTACATTCTGACTCCGTATTTCTACTTTTAATTGAGATTTTGTGTATATAAAGGAATATTTACTTTATACATTATACTGTTAGTATTTCAGTATCCTGACATTTCCATATTTTCTCAGAAGATTGTATCTATCTATCTATCTATCTATCTATCTATCTATCTATCTATCTATCTATCTATCTATCTTTTGATACAGTACCCAAACATTTACTTTGTGGTTATAAGGATGTTGCTATTTTCTTTACATTTTAACAGCTCCCTGTTTGTAACAGTCACATAAGTGTAACATAAGTTTGTAACAGTCACATTTAGTGATAAGTTGTGTGGTTAACCACGAAGGCTTTTCACAGGCGTAGGTTCTTCTGGCGACAAACATTAAGTATTCACGCCCTCCTAACTTCTATATACGCCTGAATTCCTATAAACCTTTTTAAAACGATATTTTTAGATGTACAGCATTTCTGCTTTGCTGCTACTCTTATTAATGCAATGACATAAGTTTTTTTGCTGGTTTTTGCCATTGTATAAATGAATCTGAAAAGTCTAGACAAAACAACAGACTGCAGATATGTTTCTGTGGTTTAATTCTTTTACACTTGATTATACTCAGCATGTGCAGTGCTTTTATACCATATTGAACACGCTTCATTGCGGAACAACCGTTTTTTTTTTTCTCTCTTGCAGTTTAATTCTATTTAGCATTACTGTTTCCTGTTTTACTGTTTCTGAATAAGATTTAATTTAGTTTAGGCCTAATGTAAATGCTGAAATATGAATGGATGTGTGTAGGAGTCTAATGCTCTATGCAAGCAGCTGAATGATTCGGAGCGAATCTTTGACTAGCTAATCAATGCACACTTTTTTTTCCCCCCCAAACCTGGACAAACATCTTTGAGATGCAGCACAGTCAGGGCTAATATTTGTCCAAAAAGATTATCACACAGCACTGGAGTATTGTTTCTATAAAGGTGTAAAAAATCACTTTTTTATTCTGTATCAGCTAAATTCATAAGCACATTTGTGTGAATATTCATTGTTATAATTGTAACGTTTTTAAGAATTAGACACTGAGTTCATATATTAGTTAAAATGTACAATTATGATAATAATTGTATCATAATTAGTATCGTAATACTAAGAAATAATTACAAGACTATTATTATTTTCTTTGTACAAATTCTAAGTGATCAGCTGATGAACTGCTTTTTTCTTCAACTGGGATCTTTAACCCAAAACACAGATTTTTTCTTTTTATTAAATGTATATAATAATATTGTAATATTTTTGCACCAGGATACAAGGAGTGTAAACGTTTTGCTAGATTTTATAACATCCAGTGAGAATGCTTTATATTTTATAATTTTGCACATGCTATTATATAATTTTATGGTGATGATTATCTAATCTTTTAGTATAACATGTGATCTCTGAATATTTTGTAATTTTACATACAAAAATTTTTACCTGCTCATTCAGCAGCATTTTAACTTCTTTGAACGAGTTAATCATTCCTAACCACTAGCTTCTAACTCTAGCTAATTTGTAATACAGTGACAGTGAAACTGAAGCAATGATTTAAGCTATAATTGATATCTTGGAAATATTAAAGGTGTTGTATGTGTTGTATGGTTGTTGTTCAGGACCGTTTTTGCACAGCACAGGAAACGTGTCAGCTCTGTATGAGACAGAAATCACTCCCGCTGGTTGGACTTTCTCCATATGGGGAATCATCTACACCTGGCTCCTGCTGATGAACGTGTATTTTCTGAGCTGCATCTGCAGACGGTAATCACAAACACACGAGTAAACAGTTCATACACTAGAATAGTTGGTCTAAACAAATTTATTGCCAACGATTAAAGGAATGATCTAGAAAAATCTAGTTTACATTTTCTAATTTTACACTCTACTCCAAATGTGGTCAGTCAGCCGAGACGTGTTTGGTGTCTGACTTTTTTTGGTTTGCGCTGAAGCTCAGAGGCTAATGTTGCTTTAAAAAATGAATAGACGTTGTCTCACCCAAAGCGTTTTGTGGAAATATTTTCCTCAACCCACAAGAATGACACATCATACTTTCTTCCATTTATAGTTACTGAAGTTTTTTCTCTTAAGTCTGGCAGAAAACTGACACTGGAGACTCCTTCCATAAAAGTTAACAAAACAGCTCTTGATGGAAAACTTCACCATATTGTCGATTATGTGTTTTTCTTTGTTAAATAATAGCACATTTTTTTTAAATGCACTGTCCTCCATACAAATTCCTGCGTAAGTTGTTACTATGGAAACGATTTGAACGAGTGCATTAATATAAACCTGTAATTTGCAGCTTTGCTACTGTAAAAGCTGCTGTTATAGAAAATAAGGAGAATTCTTTATAATAAGGAAAAATGAACCACCTGGTTTAAACATCTTTATGTTTTATATGAAGGTCTGCCACCGGATGGATGTATTGTAGCCCTGCTGTTCTTCCTTACGGCTTTTTCCTCTCCTGGATGATTAACATGCTCCTGAACATCACCTGGCTCCTGCTATGGGACCGAGAGTAAGTACGAGTCCATGTGGACAACCTAAGAACTCTTAATACACACGGCCAAACATATTCTTAAGGTTTGGGTGGCAGTTGATGCCTCTTTAAGACTTTTGTCAGAAAATTAAAATGAGATGTGTGTGATTTTGTTAGCCAGGTTAGCATTTTTGCTAAAGGATTAGGATTGGCAGGGTTGACAGATCCATGTTGTTTCCTGTGGAATTGCCCCACATTTGACTTGCAACCCAATTTTTTTTTAATTAACAACACTGAATACATGGTCTGTGATGCATGCATATGGGCTGTGCTTATAACTTAAATATATTAGATTTAGATTTAGTAAAATTCTTGCAATTAGCACCAACAACAAAGCAGCCAGATTTTAAAAAAACACTAAGTGAACTATAGATGTACTATTACAAGATGTAGGTATATTGTGCATAATACAGTGTATCCCAAAAGTCTCCATACATAGGGGAAATTATCACTTTTTAGCAAAATGTAAATTTATTTACATAGCATCGTCTACATGTTTGCCATTTCTTTGTGTGGTGACTTTTGGGACACCCTGTAGAATGTATAAATATGTCCATAGTATGGTTTACAAATATAAACCATATTAAAGGCATTTAAAATTCATACTTTTACAATATGACTGTGCTTGTAGTGTGTCTGTGAATAGATTTACTCATTCTCAGGTGTTTATTTCAACATCTGTAATAAAACAAGACATTTAGTGAACTCTGTGAAAGACATGGTTTCAACACTGCTTCATTAAAATGTTATGTTACATTATAAGTAACACAACGGGTAACAAAATGTAAATGGTTGTGATTGTTATGTTTTATTTTTAATACAGGGTCGAGGCTGGTTTTACTGACCATAGCGCTTGTTTGGAACATGTCTGGCAACCCTGAAGAGTGATGTGTAGTAGTGAGCTGATACAGTGTGTGTGTGTGTGTGTGTGTGTGTGCGTGTGTGTGTGTGTGTGGTGTTTTCCTTCTCTGCAGGTTGATGATTCCAGCACTAATATGTTTAGCTCTGATCGCGTTCACTAGTTACCTCCTGATCTTCTTCTCCTGTGTCGGTCTGCGAGCTCACGGAGCCTGGCTCAAACAGAACCATCCCACAGATCTCTACTGCGTCTATGTGCTGGTGTGTGATAACTTATCTGATGATAGATAAGTTCAGTTTTTGGCAAAAAAAAAAAAGAAAATTTGACCAAAATTATTTAGATTTATTTATATAATTGTGGAAATAGAGCCTTACAGATGAACAAATTGTTTTATATATTATTTTTAAAATGTATTGTGAGTCCAGATATGTGGAGTAATGCCATACTGAAAGGACTGACTTAATAAAAAAAAAATAAATAAATTGTTTTTTTAATTACAGTGTAGTTGAATTTAGCATTAATTAATAAATTAGAAATTTATAAATAAATACATTTAATACATAAAAATTTTTTTAAAAAAGTGAAATATATTTTTATTATTTAGCCCATGGTACAAAAAGAATAATAATAATAATAATAATAATAAAATCCAATATTTTTTGCTTGTTTTATATGTTTATGTTCCAATAAGTCTTGATTTTTCGTTTCCATTTCAGCCAAGAATTTTCATTTTGCCGTATTATATTGTATTTTCAACTTCATATTTTCACAAAAAGAGACAATGACATTCAGTGCATGTATTATTTGTTGAGGAAAACAGTGAGAATATGAAAAGGTATATGTATTGCCCTTAGCCTTTAGTACTTGAAAATATAATTTTCGTACTAGTTAAATAGTAAACTAACCTGTTTAAGAGCATTGCAGCACATTTAAATGGATGTATCACATCTGGAAGTAATGTTTTCTGTAATAAAATAACATAATGCTAACTGTATTATTTTTCCTCATCATAATATTTTATCACAGCAGACTGTTGTGTGATAAAGTAGATGTGATGTTCAGCTCACTCTGTGTATTTCAGGTTCAGAACAGTATTGCCACTTACGCAACATGGACGACCATAGCTACACTGCTCAACTTAACCATCGTGTTGGATGTCAAGTCCATGTCACCCACGAATGCCGCCACTGTTTCTCTGTGCATTCTGCTCTTAGAAGTGATTGTATGGTTCGTCCTCATCCAGTGTCTAATGTTCTTTTGTCAATTTAGATATAATTTTTCGTATTGTGTCAAATTTTGTTTTTGACACCAACATTATTGCATGTGCAGGTTTGCAGTTGAGAACTTTGTGATCGAGAAGCATGTGCGCTACATTCTGACCATCTACCCCATCATCATCTTCGCTCTCAGTGGAAGCCTGAGCAAGCACTACGATGCAGCAGCTCCAGGCAGGAACGCCGTGTTTTCAGGTGAGTCAGTGATGGGAACTGAAGCGGTTTTTTGAATACTCTTTGTGTGGTGAATAAGAAAAGGTAAGGATTTCTGATCGACAATCTGCTGTTGAAGAGTAGCCATTGGACCAGTACGATAGAATTTAGAGTTGCAGTATGATACAGTGGAATTCAGTATCATGTAAACAGCTTGATTTTAGCTGAAAAAAGTGTTTCCAGTGTCTGAAACACAAGTCACCCCCATCAGGGAACTGCTCATCAGTTCTTTCCCTTTTCCATAAAAGGCATTCCACAAAGCTGTGTAGTTTCAACAGATTAGGTGGAAGTGATGGCGACGGTTGCAGCTTGTTTGTGGGTTTTCAAAATTCTTCTTTAAGATGACGCTGTTAATAAGGATTTTAATAATAATCATAATATATAATATATAATTTCAATATTTAAAAAAACATTAAACACTCAGCCCTATTTTTTCTTCATCTCTGTTTTTTCTGTAAAATGTTGATAGGTTTTAGCTAGGTAGATCAGAGGAGATGCAGGAACATGTTCAGAACGTCTCGACTGTTTCTCAGTTTTAGAGTGCACTTGTTCATTTGCTTTCTTATTTCATCTGTTCTTTGCAGCTGTTCTCTTGGCGCTGGCCTGCATTTTCTTCATGATCCGACTTTTTCTGGTGATTTGGAGGCACCGTACTCGTCCTCCCTTCCAGGATGGGAATGCTGAAGCGCTAATGACTCCTGTCCACACCACAGAATAGTAGCAGCGTGGCTTTAAAGTCAGTGGATGAAACACCAAAGCCTTTGAATTGATTCCGATTCTGTAATGAAACACAGCCTTTAACACTAATACTTTATACACCATGATGTATTATGTCATATTTGTTATTCATGTGCAGTAACCATATAAAGCTGAATCTGCTTTGATACATGGCCAAAACATGCATCCATAAAGTAGCATGAGAAAATATTTGCTCAGACTGATTTTGGGCATATTTTTGCTCACTTTCCCACACTGGGTCTGTCCATATCATTTGATAAGTTGTGATGAGTAGAAGAGTAAAGAAGCGGCCATATTTTTAGTGTTGGATAATTAAATGTGAAAACAAGTAGGCTAAACTAGCAATTCTATCCGTGTTATAAGTATCATCACTTGGATATATATATATCATGTTATATTTGAACCAGGACACTGAATTGATTAACTGTAGCTCTTATCAAGAGCTGAAACACTTCTGTTTTATTCACTTGGCAGGACATACATGTGTCCAATCCAAAACTCTAAGCAATAATCTAAATGTAGAGCATAAATGCATAAATACTTTGATTAAGAGTTCAATAGTGGCTCTCTGGCAATGACAGGATTCTCATTAACTGTAAAAACACATTCATTGAGATTTTTTTCTTAAAGATGTCTTCACTGATATCTGAATAAGCATCGCAGTGGTTCATGAAGGCAAACTCTGAGGCCATTGAATCTAATTTGAAATGAATAATTCTTTCTCAAAAATCCACTTCTGTGTAGAGGAGCTAGCAAGAATTCATCCAGAGTACAGAAGTGACAGTGATAAATATCTAAAATAAACTATGTACATAACATCTAAGCATTATATACATAACACTGATACATTACATTAATTCCAACTTTTAACAGAACCTTTATCTGTAGTTGTTGCATATGTCTATATGGTTTGTTTATCATTCAAAATAGATTAATGAGGGACCGTGCATGCATAGCAGACAGGTAAATGGCCATTCCAGCTCAAGACATGAGTGCATATTGAGCCGTGTTTATTAATATAATCAGAATCATTGATTGCACTAATGCCAGCTCATCATATTATCTCTAATCAGTTCAGTATTAAACTGTATATTTGTTTACAGTGACGTAAGCAAGGATTTAAACATTTCCTGTATTGGAAAAATTCAAGTTACAGCTTTACTGTTACAAAACGCTGACACTGGAGACTCATTCCATAAATGTTAAGTAAATGTCTCCTTGTAAGCTTCACATTATCAACAGTTACACTTATTTGATAAGCTTCACATTATCAACAGTTACTCATTTTTTAAATCTGTGTTAATTTGTTATTACTATAGAAATGATAACATATTAGAACGAGCGCATTAATGTAAACCTGAGACTTGCCGTGCACCCAGAACTATTCTCAGAGCTGCTGTTATAGAAAATTTATCAGCACTATCTGAGCAATCAGATTTGAGAATTCAGGAGTGCTTTGGGATCAATGGAGTTAAAAAAGAGTTTTTTGTAATAACACTACTAACATCAATAAGGTGTGTCTTGATGCTTTTATATTTGTTATACTGCTTGTATAATATTTTATAAATGTTTATTAATAAATGAATGCAATGAATTTTATGGATACTTTGCATTCTCTTATTCATATTCATGTTAACTTGTGAAATGATAGAAATCATGCTGATACAAGAAGAGATATATTTGGAAGGATTTACACAGTTTTTCATTTGACAGAAGCTGAAAATGATTTATAATAGAGACTGAATCTAAGCCGAGCATATTTAAATATAGGGCAGCTGTTAAGGTCCTCACAGCTGATGGTGCCTCAGTGATCCATTGGTCTAAAAAAAGCATAATTTGCTCTGCTCTCTGGGAGGAAAGAGTAATGCTTGGTATTCACTGTCAGCTCATCTATAAACAGTAGGGAGGTTAATGCTCTCCTCCAAGCATGTTTAGCTTCTCTACATACCATTGCAAGAGCAGCAGCACAAGTCTCAGAGGAATAACGTGCAAATCTTCATCTATTCTCAGCCTCAGAAACTCTATCCACAGCTCATAGGTATCCTTCATATGTTAATGACCTCACCATACTTAACACGGAGATGACATTTGCACGGGTTGAGCACTTTTAACCACCTTCGTGAGCATACAAGCTCATAGTCTCTGCAGTTTTGTATCACTTACAAGTGCTCCAGTACTGTAGGTGGCGCTATTTAAATTTCACGACAACAGGAAGACGTTTTGGGCATGCCTAGTTTGTAACAACCAGTCAGTCGGCTTGGTTGTGTCACATGTTCATCACTGAAGTTCTCCCAGCTGCCTTGTACACGACACAACGAGCAAAGCCTTCGCACAGCATCCACAATTATGTTGTATTGTTTGTAGAAGGCAGCTGAACGTCATCTCCACAAGATGTATGCTTTGGCTTTTAGCTGGACACAAACTTTGGAATCTTGAAGGCTGCAATTTGATTGGACCGATTTTGAATGGAGAAAATGAACATTTGAACAATGTGACTCGATCCACTTCTTAGAACAATACATAGGCACTGGATTCTGGAAAAAATGTTCACACTAATGCATCTTTAATAGTTAGTTAGTCAAACAGCATCTTCCTGTACGGTGTGTGGTTCTTGGTCACATTAAGTGATTGAGTGAAAGCCAAGAAGTAGTGCTCCATTTTTAGCCTTGGATGCTCCACTCTCAAACTGTCTGATGTATATTATACTCTTAAATAGCCACAGATATCAGAATTTTGGCAATTTCAGTCTTAATATCTATCTGTCATGTGTGTTTATCCACTTTCGTGGACTTTGTTTGAAAAAACAAGGGTCGGTTGTTAGTCATTTGCATTGCAAGTGGAAAACTAATCCAGCTTGCTATGCTAGCTTGACTTTTCCAGGTTGGTAGCTGGTAGGAATTAGCTTTGATGGAACTGGGTGTATAAAAAGGAGAACTTAAGGTATTCGAACACACAGTCTAGCACAAACGTAAGCACTGAGCTAGTTTCTTTGGTCAGAGATGACCCTGAATAAGGTCCTGTATACCAGTAATCAGAAAACTGATGCTAATATGATATCTCCATGTTTTCACTGATCAGTGCTCTTATTCTTGAGCTTATTCTTGAGCATCTCGTCAAGCCTCTGGAATGTGTGTGTGCCCACAGTGGACACGTAGCTGCCTCCGCACTGTGTGTTTAGCCGTTTTTCCTTTTGTTAACAGAAAACAGGTCTAATCTCCTGACGACTGATGTGTTTGCTGAAGTATGTGAAGGTTTTTTTTTTTTTTTGCTGACATGATTTATTATAATGGATCTTACTAACGGTCTGTACTCCTCAAAGATAAGAAGCTTGTCACTGCTTTCACAGATGAGATGAAAACGAAGTGTTTCCCGATACAGATGAAGGAAAATTGTGAAAAACAGCAAGCAGATGACGAATGTTAGCCTGCATGATGGATATTTTTTTTTTGTTTTGCAGGGCAATTCTGGATTTCTCATGAAAGCTTCATTTTCCAGATGTGATAAGAAAAACAGAAACCACTCAGGAACACATATGGCTTCATTTATATCATGAATTAACATGTGATCTCTGCCTGGATATTAGCCTAATATATGGATAATGAAAAATCTGATCTCACTCCTGTGTGTACAGTTGAGTGCAAAAGTTTGCACACCCTTAGAATGAACATAGGAATACAATAACTGTAATTTTTTTTAACCAAACAATTTAAAGTGGAAGGTTTCACAATTCTTATTTTATACACACTGCCAGGTGAGATGATGAACTAAGAGAAAGTGAAACCTCTATAGCAGTCATCACAGTATAAAGTGCAACCCTATGAAGTCTAATTTAGTGCCAAATAGACATCAGTGTGTTGATTCGGCCTTGGCATTAACCACAGGATGCATTGTCCTGGAGAAATCAACACCTGTGTCAAAGTAAACAGTGTGATGGTGTGTTTTGGAAACCTGGTATCGACAGACTCCATGATGTGTGTGTGCTTACTTTGTTCTTAGCAAATATTGCTGTTTCGTTAGCCTATTCGTTAGCCTATAAATATTGCTGTTTGAGGCCTATGCTACACCCAAGTGATCACTACAGAACATTTCCTGCTAAGGATATTTTGAATTACATTGACATCATGTGTTATAATCTCTCATAAGCTCACGCCCTACGGACCTACCAGATCTCTATGCTGTGGATACTCCCACGTGGATAACATCAAAATTTATACAATAGAGAATAAAAAATCCCATGCACACATTACACATTAGAAAATAAATAAAATGCAAAATACTAGGATGTGTTGAATCAAGTGCCATTTTAGACTCCTATTAGATGTTTGTTAAAGTTCTTAAAAATAAAATTTAAATCTTCTAATTCATATAAAAAAAACTTCTCATTCATATACCATCATATAAGTCTTTTTTATTTTTCATGTTTAAATCATCTTTTGCTTGTATGTAGTTTTTTTTATCTATTGTTGCTATTGACATTTCTACTTAAAAATCTGGCAGCATTGGAGGTGTAAATGACTGACTATGAACGTGGCCTGCAACACAATTACTTCTGTTTTCCTTTCCTCTTCTACACCAACTGTATATACTAGAATGATTTGTAATTTGGTGTCACCCAGAAGGGGATGGGGTTCTCTTTGTATCTGGTTCCTCTCAAGGTTTCTTTCTTGTGTCATCTCAGGGAAGCTTTCCTCGCCAGTTTCTCCATTGGCTTGCTCATTACTGATCTAAATCTGCATCTGGATTTCTATAAAGCTGCTCTGTGACAATGTCTGTTGTTAAAAAGTGCTACACAAATAAAACTGAATTGAAAAATATAAGCTTTACAATAAGCAATTCATCTTACAGAGACTACAGGAGGTGTTCAGGGTGCAGTTTGCTGATAACGGTTTAATATAAGAACATAGTGTGATGTATACAGTGACCTTTGGATGTTTTTGATAATAATTAAGGATCTTTTCAGTGTCCACTGTGATTTGGGGAAACTCCAGGTTGCTTCAGTAATGAAACACCTCATTATGTTATGTTGTGACATGTGGACGAAAGATCACACTGTTTCTCGTACAGCAAATATCACCAGTTGTCAAATCCTAAACTATTCCAGCTGAAATACTGTTTGCTGCATCTTTGTGTTAGTCTAAGGATGACTCAATTATTTAAGTCAGGTTTCAAAGGCTTAGCGACGTGCTATCATTGCAAAACATGAATGGTACAGTCGAGTGCATAAGTTTGCCTACCCTTAGACAAGCCAGTTCGTGTGTTATGTTTAAAAGACTTTATCATGAATAACATTAATGGTTAAACAGTGTGTGTTAATAGTGTAAAACAAAGCAAAATGCTATCAAATCAAAAATTTGTCAATCTTTCTGAATGTGATATAATTAGCCTGTATTATCTCTTTGCTCTTTTCCCTCTATAATTGTCTGCAGTCTCTTTTGTATCCTATGGGCAGCTTTTGGATTCTCTCAGTAAAATTTGAGACATTTTTGTCAGATATCATGTACTTCCTGTTTTTAATTAAGTCTTAATAACTAGTGTGTCAGGGCAAGGATGAATGTCTTGTTCCAGGTTACACCCTCATTTCATTTTGAATATGACATTCAACCGAAATGATCCATTTTATAAAAAAAACAATGAGAGAATAAAATGTCTGATCTTTTTTCCAATCTTCAGCTGTCCAGTTTGGGTGAATCTGTGCCCATTGTAGATCCCTGTTCTTTGTTGACTGGAAAGAACTGAGTTGAGCCCAGTGTAGTCTTCTGCTGTTGTAGGCCATCCGCCTCAAAGTTTGATGTGTTGTGAGATGCTTTTCTGTTTACTACATAGGCTTCCTGTCAGCTCAAACCAGTCTGGCCATTCTCGTCTGAACTCTCTCATCAAAGTTTCCACCTACAAAACCGCACCATTCTGTATAAACTCTAGAGATGATTGTGTTGAAAATCCCAAGAGATCAGCAGGTTTTTTTTTTCGCATTTTTTCACCAATGATTGTCTTATCTTATTTTGCCCTGATTATAAGGCTAAACCTTATTTACATAGTGTTTTTAACAGCACTACCCACAAAGCATCTTTACAGAAATTCAAATACCTTAAGAACATTAGGAAGAAACCCTGAGGAGAACCAAAGCTCAAAATTTCTTTCTCTTTTGGTGGACAACATGGTGAGATTAAAGTAGCACAAGAGTAGCTGAGTCCCAAATAGAGCAAGATATAAAAACTGAGTGAAATCTCCTTTCATTCTATCAGAAGATGGTTAAGGGTCTTGCTCTATGACAGTCCTGCGATAGCACACTGCCTACTTTTTAACTCTCATTGCGTTACCTTATTCATAGTCATTATGTTTTCAGAATAACCATCAGTCTGTTGTTTTGAAACTCTCAGAAATTCTGCACAGGTTCGGATGCAAATGCAGGGCTTTATTAAAAGACCAACAGCAGACAAAACAAAAAGGAAAATTCAATAATGTAATCAGGAGTTCAGCAATGAAACAACAGATAGACAGAATAATAATCAAAGAAATGAAACAAACAGTGATCAAACAAGAGAAGCAAGCCAATAAACATAAATTTATGTTTTCATAAATTTCATAGACTTTCATTAGAACATGTCATGGTGGTGGAGTTTGTAGGTCATTAAAGTCTGGATTCTGGGAAATGAAGTTTGTGACAGCGGCATCTAGAGATGCGACACACGTTTCTGATTTTCCTGATCAAGTTCATTTCCAGGTACGTTATAATCCAAATCAGTACAACGTCCAAAATCCAGATGGAGAACAGGAAGTAACGAAACCATAAATAACCTACAACTGCACATCAGAAAATGAAGTGAAAAACAGATTTATTAGTAGATGTTGAAAAACACCACCCCAGTTAACGCAGGATGTCTGTATGTCATTAAAGGTTATAAGAATGTTCTTTTTTAGGGTACAGGAAATAATACAAAGAAAAGATATTAAAAAAGAAAAGTTTATAGAACAGGCAAAAATTAATATGCAAAATAAGAATTACAGAAGAAGAATTGTCTGTAGCTTTCCTAACTTTACATTAACAGCCTTCTAACGTTATCCTGGGACCAGGTGTGGAAAATGTACTGAGAAATTATACTTAAGTGAAAAGTGTTCAGCTAAAAATTTATACAAATATTAAAAAGGATTTAATAATGTCGTATTTTCATGTGAAAACTAATTTTTTATTACATATCTAAATCTGTTATAAGCAACTATGCTCTTCTGACTGTAAACATTATTCAGTCTCTGTAATTTAGCTGGTCAGATGCATGACTAACACTACATTGTTTGTTAATTAATTAATCATAAGTAAAATATCCTATAAATAACCAATATTTATCTTTAGCCTTTTTCAAATTAGATGGAGTTCATGACTTCTAGGAAGGAAAAGGTGATGCCTTATTTTATCTTTAGTCTTTGTTTACTCGAGCATACTGGAACATTATCTAAGGTAGGATTTCAAGATTTGTAAAAAGTAGGTCTATAACCTATAACGCTATAGTATAAATACCTCAAATAATACATAAATATTGTAACAAAGAACAATTACTCAAGTATTTTCCACCTCTGGTTGGGACTGTAGGTCACGTAAAGCAAATATATATGCAAATATACTTTACACAAAGTAAGCTTCAGGTCTGTCTTTGAAAAGGCAGCACTCCAGCAGGCAATTTAGTGTCCAAAGCTGGGCTTTGCTTATGCTTTTTATAATTCATAATCTCAAAAGAAATGTAAGCATCACTTACAAACTTCATGCTCATTTTCCATTTCTTTGCAGTTCTAATAAAAAAATTAAATTTGATCAAAGTTCAGTGATAAAGTACAATTTACTTAATTCAGAAGTTAAATTTTCTGTAGATACATTTTAGCATCATGGTACAATCAAATAATTTATTACTGAGAAAGATCATTGAGGTCTTACCCGTAACTCTTTCCCAAATTATGAAGAGTGAAACCTGCTGTCTGCTGAAAAATGAAAGGGTGTTATGGTCAATGGTTTTATCAGACCTTAGCGTTTCAATATGGATTCAATCAATCAAATTTATTTATATAGCACATTTAAAAACAGTGCTGTAAAAATATATATTTTAAAAGTGCAGTTATTACTAATGCTGCAATTACACTCACTCACACCCACTTTATTAGAATCATCTGTACACTTGTTCACTAATAAAATCATTGGTAAGTGTACAAAAAAGCTGAGAAATTCTTGCCACTTGTAAATGGTCAAAAGCCCTTTGTAAGTAACTTTTTTCAGACTGGATTTTAAGCAGGCTTGTCTGCTGTGCTAAGAGTTTTCCACAAAAAAATAAAAGTACCAGAACTACTTTCAGTCAACACAGGCTATTCAGAGCAGTATATAGGTTAAAGCATTGAGGTACAAGAGGCCGGGTGTGAGCAGCATTTCCTTTAGATAGACTATTCGATAGTTTGACCCACTAAATAAATGGATTTGCTTTTTAAAAATGTACATTTTAAGTAAGCTACTTATGGTGTTTCACTGTTAAACACTATTCATTGTGAGAAAATATATAGCATTAAGACTGAATGTACTGAATTTACAGCAGGATATCCACTAATGGTACACTGTTGAGTGTCTCTAACACATACGAGCTACAAACCTACATTGTTTTTTGCATTAGTAATCTATATGTAATGTTAATGGTTAAGTTAATGGTTTGCCAATTAGTTAAGGCAACTAATGTAACTGTAATGTAAAGCATAACACAGTTACAGTTATGGTCACAGTAAGTTATTGTTATTACAGTATCAGTATTTTATTATAAAATTTACTCAACATTTTTACAGCATGCTTATGATATAAAGCTTGTATATGCTCATAAATGGATGCACAAAAATATATAAATAGATTAGAATTGAATTGAATGAATTCAGTGTATTATATAAATAGATACAGTGCATTAATCCTATACTCTTTATATTGTATAGACCTATGTTCATCATCCAGCACTATAAAGTTCAATAACTGACCATGACTCCATATGATATGCATTATTAAAATTTTAAAAAGATCTCAGGAATGTTTTAGCATGGACTTACAGTTTGTTCTTGTCAGTGGCGCAGTCACTGCTGCTTGGATGCTTTCATCACATACTTCTAAAAACACATTTCCTGTGGCTTTACATTTAACAAAGTGTGAATCTACAAGATAGAAGTGTCATAGTTGCTATTTGTTGCTTGCGTGTTGCACACTGACCATAGTACATTTGCATGTTAGATATTCAGGATATTGACTCACGTGGTTGAACTGAAAATATGGTCTAAACAAAAAAAAACCCTCATGCATTCAGTATAGCCTACATAAACAAGGCAGACTAAAAGAAACACTTCTGGGGAGGAAAAAAAAACAATTGTTTGAACTTGCTTTGTTTTTTGGATGTGCTCATGACCTGATGCGCTTCCTTCCTGTTTCTTAGAAATGCTGAAGTTTTGTGGGTTTTCAAGAAATCCTTTCCTTTACTATAAAAATACTATATTGTATGCAGTGTATAGACAATGAATACACATCCTTTCCAATTTTTTACGTTTTGTTGTGTCAGCTTCTGTACACTTCATGGATTTTAATGGCACTTGTTTTCCCTGATCCACAGCATAATACATGAATGCAATGAATTAATTTTAATTTGCATAAAAAGAGCATTTAATTGACAGAACAGAAATTTTTCCAATTTCTTAAGTATACACCCCCCCCCAGAGTTGATAGTTGGTAGAGACACATTTGATAGCAACTACAGCTACCAGTCTTTTTGGGTAGCTCTCCACAAAGTTGGCACACCTGGATTTAGAGAGACCCCCACTCATCTTTGTAGAACTGTTCAAGGCAGGAGAAGTTAGTTCTCTGATGGACAGCAACCTTCACATCAATTGGATTTAAGTCAGGATATTGACTAGGCCACTCCAGAACATCCACCTTGTTCCTAGCAAGCCACTCCATGGTGTCTTTGGCTTTGTGCTTGGGGTCAATTTCTTGTTGGAATATGATTTCATCAGGTTTTTCCCCAGAATCTGTCTGTACATGGATCCATCCATTGTTTCTTCAATCTTTACAAGTTCCCCAGTCCATGCAGATGAGAAACATCCTCACAACATTATGCTTCCACCACCATGCTTCACAGTTGGGATGGTGTTGTTTTGGTGATGGGCTGTGTTGTCATTCATGCTAAAAGGTTCTACTTTGGTTTCATGTGACCACAAAACCTTTTACCATGTCCTTCAGGTGTCTTTTTTTTTTTTTGCAAACTTCACTCCAGATGAACCTTTTTGAGGAGTGAATTTCCTCTTGCCATCCTCCCACATAGGCTAGATGCCATATCTTTGACATTGTTATGTGATGCACATGTTTACCTCTGTTAGCCTTAAAATCCTGTAGGACTTTCAAAGTTGCCATTTGGTTCCTGGTGGCCTTTCTGACCAACGTCTTCTTTCCCGGTGTTCTAGTTTTGATGGATGCCAGATTTTGGGTAGTGTCATATACTTTCCACTTCTTAATGATGGACTTAACACTGCACCATGGTATCCTCAAAGCCTTGGAAATCTTTTTTATATCCCTCACCTGATGTCTACCTTTATACAACTTTGTCACAGAGTTGTTTTGTGAAGTTATAATAAAGGGGGTGTATACTTACCAACCAAGATATTGTAGTTGTTCATTTTTAAATAATGTTAGAATGTTTTAATGTTCTAAATTATGTTTTATGGTTAGCTTTTCACTTTAACATTGTTAAGAGTTGTGTGTAGATTAGCTTAAAAAAAAAAAGATTTATTCTATTTTAAGTCCAGTTTATAGGACAAGTAATGGGAAAATAGTTTTAAGGTGTGTATTAATTTTCTATCCACTGTATATACACAAAGTACACACTTTATTGTAGTAAACCCTGTAGTATAGCAATCATATATTAATCATCTGTTTAGAACACATAATATTCTCATTCCAAATAAAGTTTTTGTATTGGGTTACATCCGTATCATGCACTATATAGAGTTCCTTTAGTTCATTATAAAGAGCTTGTTCATTTTAGTCCAGGTCATTTCCTCATTATCTGTGCTGCCTCTTGCTGAACTGCATGTACAGGCAAGGTATCCTTGTCATAACTCTAAAGTAAGATGTTTTTAGTGAGTTCCTGCTTCAGTAGAGCTGTTTGTGAAGCTAAGTGCCTGGGAAAACGGCCTGCTGTGACGCCTCCCCTCTCAGCATTGCTCTTCACTAAATCACCCCCAGCTGCCAGCCAGAGGATGGTGCTGAACAGTGACAGAGCTATAAATATCTTTAAACATTACAAAAATCCCTAAAACTGCCTATCTTCATATCAGCTGCCTGAAATCCAGCACGTTAAAGGGTCAAACAAATAGAGATTTATTGCTGATGTGTCTTAAAGGTGCAGTCTGTGTTTACTTTTTATTGTTAAAAGTGAAGTCTATGTTTATTTTTTATTGTTAAAGGTACAGTCTGTGTTTTTTAAACCAGTAAAATATTTGCTCTGTGGTATCTAAGCATCTGTAAATGAGAGGAAGTACATATTATGTGGGCCATCAACATCAAACCAATCAGGATAAGTAGATGTTTGTAGTTGCCTTCTGTTGCTATTTTGGGCAACCTTTTAAATTATAAATGCATGTATATATATATATATATATATATATATATATATATATATATATATATATACACACACACACATATATATAAATATATATATATAAGCATGTTTAATTTTTTTTACGTAAAATAAATATACACAGATGAGATGATCAGCAATATGATTGGATGACTGATACACGCAACAGCTAATGCCCAGGCTAGGAGAAAAAAGGAAAAATTGTAAAGATATGAACAAACCTTATGTGAAAAGTGGAACTACAGAAATGGCAAGATGGAGTATGCTCGGTTCCATCTTTACTTGTGATCACATGATTGCACCGATTCCCTCGACCTCTCTGATTTTGAGGTTTTTTTTCCATTGACTGTGTGCAGTGACAAAACTGTGTAATACGGTTTCTTTGTCTGATTACCTAGTGTGGGTGAAAAATAAGCAAGAAGTTCTGAGGAGCTTCCCATTTACATTTTCTTTATGTGGTCGATTATGCCATGTGTTGTTCTGATCACATGGATTTGCTAGCATGCTTTTACTTATTTTGTCATGTTTTGCTTTGTTCCCCCAACCACCCCCCATTTAGGTCACGCCCACTTCAGGTTTAAATCCAAAAAGATTTGGATATTTAGAGCACTAAACAGATACAGATACACATAGTCATTGTGTTACGCTCCTAAGAGAGATATACTTTGTTAGACACACATGCCAATCTTTCTAGATATATCTAAATAGAGTGGTCAATTTTTCTTATTTTTTTGTAAACTCAACCATATTGATTTGTTTCTCTAGATTAATATTGTTATATATGCCATATTTCTTTTTTAAATACACCTATTGACATACATAACCTCAAAAGTCTCCCAAACAGCATTAATGGAAGAGGCCACAGGGAAGTTTTTTTTAAATTAGTTGTTAGATAAGTTGATTTGTGCCAACTCTTGTGTCATCCATACATAAAATTGACATCTGAAGGAAGACTTTTACCTTGAAAACCTCATACAGGATTTTGTGCAGCTCAAAAATATCTATTATCTACTTTATTTGACCCAGTTTACATTCTTACATCATAAAATGAGGTTTGGACACAAAGATGAGTCATTGCATACGGTTGAGATGCGTCGTTTTTGGTCAGCTTGTCAGTACACTATGTGCACACTGTGATTCTGTCCTCATTTTGACACTAAAGCATAATTTTTTTCCGCTGTCTTTGCAGACACAGTCTTTTTTTGACGTTTTCACAGCTCATCCTTAAAGTAATTGTGGTTAATCTTAAACTCTTTCATCTAGATCTGCTTTTCAGATCACAGACGTCACGCTGACTGAACAAAGGAACACTGCAGCAGATTGCTGGAAGTTGTTTTCATTCTCTATCAGAATCTCACGGTTAACTTTGATTTGGATTTGATTTTGCATTTTCAATCGCCATACCAATGTTTGTTGACATTGGAGTAGAGTGTGATGTATACTTATATGACAATATACCATAATAAGGAAAGTAAAAGTACTTATTTATACTCATTTATAACTATTCTATAGTCATAGATAAAATATAACAAAAAGGTAGTTAGGTATTATAAACAGAGCGTATAGATATCAGTATCTTTCCTCATATAGAAATTCACCCCTGACTGTAACAAAGCAATCCACTTTCAAAAACACAATAACTGTTTCTTTACAGAAAATGTCACCATATCAATAATTACACAGGTTTTTAATCTGTTTATGTGGAGCATCCACCAAACAAATTGTTACTATAGAAACAATCACATACGAGAACGACAGTTTCCGACACAACACTTTCTGACCAATCAGAATGGAGAATTAAACGGCACTGTGGTATAAGTGAGTGTTAATGGTGTCCTCTGGAGTTGAATTTTGTGATATACGTACTAAAAACTGTGATATTGTGTTGTGTTATCGTACTGTGAGATTTCAGTGTGATTAAATTTTAGAGTTTGTCCTGAACAGTTATTTCAGTTTCCTGCTCAGATGTAAAGTCAGGAATCTGTACCGGTACATGTGTGTGTTTTTCTGACCCTTCCCCTTTGTTAAACAGGGTCAGATTGTAAAGCTCTGCCATTTTTCAGAGTGAGAGGAAATGATTCATTTACTTATTGCCCTCAGTTAGAACCCTCTGTAACTTGACCTTCCCTTCAGTTACGCTGGAATTGAGATTTAACCTGATCTAATGTTCACTTTAGTGTGGTCAGAAAGGTGAATGGGGTAAGCTATTCGGTTGTTGAGGTGGATAAGGGACCCTGCAGCATTGACTAAGAACTGATTAGGCAGAGCTTTTGTGCGTCAATAGCATTTTTCAGAGCTCAATCACATCACCTCACCATTCAATTATCCTTCCCCACAAAAGCATCTTTAATGGTGCATTCTTTCTACCAGAGCACAATTGTGGTGGCTGCTTTGGAGCAAGGTGTTCATCTTAAAGAGGATTTTTCTTATTAGAATTTATCATTCATTAAATGTTCAGTATCACAGCATTTCTGAATTCGAGATTCTGAAGGTGCTGATTAATTTTCAATAACAGCAAATAACAGATTTAATGCACCTATTCTAATACATTATTGTTTCTATAGTAACCACTTACCCAGGGACACATAAATGGATTGATGATGTGGTAAAGTTTTCTGTAAGGAGGTTTATTTAACATTTATGGAAGGAGTCTCCAGTGTCAGCTTTTTTAATAGTCAGAAGTAAAGCTGTAACTAAGTTTTCCACCACAACAAAAGTCTTCAGGCAGGAGGGATTTTTTTTTTTTTGTTGTCTTCAGAGGTTGGTAAGGGAATGACCATTTATAGCTGCTATAACTTAAGTGATAACAGGAACTAACTTGTTTCATGGACATTCCACAACTACATTACTACATTTACAGCTAAATTAAATGCAAATATAAATGGAAAAAATACAAAAATGTTGGCAATTTGTGTGGTAGGAGAGGAATAAAACCTTCTGGGATGTGTTGTCAAAGAAAGAAAGAAAGGAAGAACTATTTGACCTGTCATAGAAAGAAAGAAAAGAAAGAGCTATCTGGTACAAATTCAAGTCAATTCAATGTCTTTTTATCATGTATACATACACAAAAACATGTTTCTTATATATATATATATATATATATATATATATAATTTTTTTTAAAAAAAGTAATAAATGCTTATTTACATGGAGACCTGCTACTGTACTTGGTAACACATAGGCAGCAGGAGTGTATTTTTGTGTATTTATCTTTTGCTTTGTTTCTATGTGGTGACTTTATGACTGTCAATAGATGCACAGTGCCATGACGACAAATTTTCTTTGTATGCATGATAAATAATCCAGGGCTAAATGTGCCTTAAATTGGGTTGCTAACACAACATCATAGCTTTGTGCTGAGGAAGTTGTGTTGTGTCCTCATTGTATACCCTTCCTAATGAGACAGGATGTGTGCATGGAATACAGTACCTAAAGATGACGTCTATTATCTCTCTGTCACCTGACGAATCAGGACCAGAGCTTGGGTTTTTGCAATTATCGTAGGATTTTGTGCTCAGATCCTCAAACTTACTGAAATGCCACTGATCTAGATGACACTAGAAGTGATTTTTGAGATCATTGAGATCATCAGTGGTGAAAGGAGTACTGAACATTTCCACTCAGGGCCTGCGATGGCTGAGAATATGTGTCTGAGTTGAATTAAAGTGACACTTGTGAGAAGGTCCTTGACTAAGGTGTTGATTATATCCTGAAGAGACAGAGCTCTTATAGTAGATTACTTATAGAGACTGACAATACTGACAGATTAGATATGCATATAAGGTCGATGCTTAGATTTCCTACTGCATGGAGAAACTCATTGGGAACTTTTTTTAGTCTGGGTAAGGCTGTAGTCCAAGATCAAGACTAGCTGAGACCGAGTCAAGACAGAGTTTTAAGTGGGTCAAGTACAAGCCAGTAAGTGAGACCAAGTCAAGACTGAAAAAGAAAACCATCAAATCCTTTTTGAGGCCAAGCATTTACTTCAATGTCATATATGCCAGACCAAATTTTTTTTGGTTTGCTTGTTTGTTGATCATCCTGCCTTCATTAAACAATTAGAAGTTTTAGTTAGCAGTCTATGTGAACACCCGTTCTTAAATAATTATTTGAACATGAACCAATTATGCTAGTTCTCTCAACTAGCTGGTTTCATTTGTGCATAGTGCCGGGGATTAGGGCATGCTTTCTAGAAGAAGGAATTACTTCTTGTCAAACTAAACTCAAGTTCCACAGCCCAAGGCCTGGGCGTGTACCTGAGCTTTGCATTCCATGTCTGTAAGTCTGTGTTTACATTAGAAGACACCAAGTCACCCCCAGTTTGTCTCCAATGGGCATGTCATAACTCTTAAGATTGTTGGTTGAATATCAGTGCTATGAGTACAGTGACTGTCAGTAAGGAGCATGGGTATAATACAATGACACTATCTGTATTTGTTTGGTGTTCCAAATATTTGTATCTGAAATGACAGCAGTGTCTTTACGGCCTGTAAATTCTGGCTCTGACAGTTCCTCAAACTCAGCTCGTTATTTCAGTATATAATTGGTCTCAGCGGGAGAGGTGTGTTTTTTTTATTCTCTTTTTTTGTACTTGCCTGTGAAATTTTCTAACAAAATTAGGTTAAATTTCCTAAAATATGACCAAAGTAGTAGACTAATTTAAACCAGAGCAACCCTGACCAGGCAGTTACTAAGGATGCTATAATAAATACATCTGTCAGAAAAAAAAGCACCTGCAACTCCTCTGAGTGTCTATATCTGTATCTGTTTTGAAAACATTATCTGTTTATTCTGAATTATTTATTTGTTTTGGGTTAGTAAGGACATCCTTAGTAAGGAATTATGGGTAGATGGGTCCCTAACCCCTTAAAATCACATCTCATTATTCAGTTGTTAATCTTAAAGCAGCCTAGTCATTAATTAATCGCTATGAATTATTTAGTGACTAAAAATGGTATCCAGGTACCAGAACTATCTGGTATGGACCAATCACACTTTTCAGTTGGTTCGTTTTGACAGACATGAACTTATAAACAGATAAACAGATAATGTTTTACTTTATTTTACAATTTTTTCATATTTACAATTGGGAAATTTCTTTTGTTTGGACGATTCTGCGGACGTGTAGGGTGGATATTCCACGTAATCTAAATCCAATAATAAACATAGCAAAAATGTGTTGTTCTTTAAGGAAAAAAACAATGTAATCATCGATGTGGTGAAGTTTTCTTTAAGGAAATGTTTATTTAGCATTTATGGAAGAGGTCTCCAGTGTCAGAACTGAGGTAAAGCTGCAACTTCAGGACAGAGGATGTTGTGTTTTGCGTTGTGTTTCTCAGTAACGAGGTACATTCTGAGTCTTTTTATAGTGTTTGTTGAAGGAACTCCTGTTTATAACTGCTATAACTTTTATATATAACTTCTGGTATAAAAGGAACAAAGCACTTTGGAAAGTGTTGTTAATCTAAAATATTTGTGGTAATAGCAACTGGTTCATCACACCACTCAGCCTTCAATGATTTTCCTATAACAGTTTTATTCCTTGCATAACATACATACATGGTTCATGACCTCTACATTCTGTCGAAGTTTATGGAATTAAAATGCCAGCAAAATAGTGATTCTCAGTTCTTTGCATAGAAAAACCTTAAATGAGGAGCGAAATAGGAAGCTGATTTGCATATTAACATGCAATAACATGCAAAAACCCGATTTCAAGCCAGTTAACCAGATTAAATTTTATAGAATCCAGATACAAGAAGAGATTTAAATGGGTTTAATAGGTTAAATACAGGACGTGCTGTGGAATATAGTCTTTAGAGCCAAATGACTAAAAAAGCCTGGAGTGTATTTCAAGCCTGCTATTTACACAGGAATGCAAGTGTCTTGCATGGTTATGATGTGATGTGATGGCTGTGAAGGTTTTGCAGCTTGGTCCTTAAAACCTAGCAGCAATAATCAATAGTTTGTGGATCTAACTGCTCATTAGCGGCACATCAAATACACAGCAGTGAATTAAGGATGAGGAATTTTTGCACTATGAGACAGAGAGCATCATCATTTGTATAATAACAATAGAACTGACTGAAGAGTATATCACTATCATATATCACAGCTGCAATATTTGATCAGATGCTACTGATAAATGTATTCCAGTATGGAAATATCCAGGAATTGAGTTTGCTATATGCAACAGACATTTTGATTTAAAATGGAAGATGCACTATAGAGTCTGCGAATTAATAAATACTGTGTTTGAAGCAGAAAATGGGTGAGTAAATAGCATTTTCTCCCTTAAATTATAGTAAGAGGAAGTGCTCATGGAATATTGGTTATAAAATCTGGACAGTTACATGATGATTTACTAACTGCCGCTAAGCACTGACGTAGAAGCTGTGTAGGTAATAAAAAAAAATCCAGATGGATAATGCAGGTATTATGCAGCTATTATTACACATTTGAGACTTTTCATACAAATAATTTAATTGTGCCACGTCTCTAATGACACCGGCTTCAGAAATCCTTCTAAAATGAAATGAATAAACACTGACACACAGACAGGACTAAATGGGTTTGAGAGAAACCTCAGTAAGAATTCAGCAGGCTTTTAAAATAAAAGCTTATTTTTCAGCCAAAGGATTCAGAGATCTTCAAAGATTCCGCTTTAGTATTATTGAGTTAAGCTGATAATGGGAAAACACGCACACACACACACACATTTCAGAAGGCTTTCATACAACCAAAAAAGGTCCAGTAATGGGAATACGAATGTCCACATGTCCTTGACGTATGCAAGCATATATAAATCTTTACAAGCTGATTTTAAAGGAAAACACATTACATTGTTCATTAGCACTAAAGCTAACATTGGAATGTGTAGTTCATAATCCACCAATCATTAGAATTGACCTGCACTATTCACACAAATTCATATAATGAGCAGTATTGATTTTTACAAAACAATGTAGACTCCACAGGAGTGGAAAAATGTGGTATCACATAGCTGCCTGGTAGATATGTAGGTTCAGGAGGCTAGCATTTACAAGCATTTTTTTTTCTTCTCTCTCATTCAACAACCAGAGAATGAGAAAAAAAAAAGTTTTTATTTGGTTTGTATATTTAAACAAAATGTGCGTTACGGTGCTGTAACTGTAGTGCTTGCTACTCGTTCTGAATCCCATCACCTGCTGCACTGCACATATCAGCTTTTGGTAGTCAGAGTAATTAGCGAGCAGGGATGACAGACGATCTATTCAGAATCAGGAACACACGGGTATGCAGAAACAGGACAAAACTGTGCAAAATAAAGTGCTATAAAGCTCTTCTGCTAGCACAACACACAACCACCTTGAGAGTAAAAAATAACGGCATTAGCCAGACTCTATTAATATTTTATATCTGATGTGAAGAGAGAACCCCGCAGCTCACAGCCAAACGTTATCCAAACGACCTGCTGACTTTTTTGTCAAGGGTGAAATCATTATGTACCTCTTCAGACACTTTCTAAGAAGGTTTCTCTGTGTAGGAAATTGATGCACTCCTTAATGTTTGTATTAATGCACTTAACTGGCTAACTAGCTTGCTGTTGCTGTAATATGTTTTAATTTAGGTTAATTAGGTTTCTAGACAGCACAGTCAAACTTTCAGTCCAGACTTATATTCCACTTTCTTTCAAATTCATATCTTTTTCATTTGGATTAATTGTAGTTACTGAATCATTTGTTGTAGTGACTGAATAATATGCTTTAAGGTAAATAACTGAATAATAAGCAGAGACTTTATGGTAATAAGCAATGCTTTTTTTGCTCAGTTATGCTCTTTAGAAAAAAAAGCTAAAAAAGAGAAATAAGTGGTGAATGTGTTAGGTGACAACGTAGTGTTTATGGTTTTATTGACTTTTTTGTTAATAAGTTGAGTTAATGCATGCTGTGTAAACTCTAATCACAATTGATTACAATATAAAGGTAGCTAGCATGTTAAAAATGACTAGCATGCCCTTTAAGAAGAGCAGCATTTGTTTTTAGCAACAAGCTAGCCTTTAGCCACATAGCAGGAATCAGAAGTTATTCTGATGTTTATGAGCTTCAGCTGAAAATCTCAGGATATCAAACGGTTATTAAGCATTAATTTGTTGCTTTTCCTGAGCACAATGCTGCTAGGAATATGTACAAAATACACAGCAATGACTCATGGCTCTAGTGGAAATACTAACAATTAGGGTTGTTTACTTTACTAGCTATTGACTAGCATGAACTCCAAGAAGAACGATGCAGCATGCTAGCTTCCAGCCACCCAGTAGAAAACAGAAAAAAATCTCATCTTGCCAAGCTTCACCACCAAAATGGTGGGAGACTTAATGGTTGTTATTTTCTGTGAGAAGTGTAAAAAAATCACTTTTCTATCTCTGAAGTGAGAATACTAATAACTAGGGTTAACAAGCCAGCTGTCATGCTAGGCTTTCCATAAATGCTGTGCCTCTAGAAATATGCACAAAATTCACTGTGATAACTCATGACATATGAAAACATGCTTTTCTATCACTCCAGAAGCAATATGACAAGTAGCATCACTGACTTTGCTAGTTACCATGCCAGCCGTCATGCTGGGCTTTCCGTAAATACATGCTTTTTTCCCAACCTTCTACTGGGAATGCTAATAACTAATTGTTGGTCCTGGAGAAACGTTGTTTCGTTTCGCTGTGTCCTAACTGGCTGTATATGCTTGAAATGACAATAATCTCCACTTGACTTGACTTGACTAATATCTAACTTAACAAGCTAGCTGGCATGCTACCTCATAGACTTGCTGTTAGCAGCAGCCCATAAAGTAGCTGTGTTCATTTTAACACTGGATCAAAAGGGAGGAAGGTTTCTCTTGAATTTGTCGATTATGAAATGAAAATGCATCCAACAGATGTGTTAATAATACTAAAGGTACTTGTAGTGAAATATGTGCTATGTACAGTTTATCTGTCTATCTAAAGTGCTGTCTGTTTGAAAGAGGGAAGTGTGGGAAAATCCCATATAAAGAGCGGGCAGCCTCTCCAGGAGTGTTCACGAGGAAGTGTTTGCTTTGGCGTGTTGGTTTACACACCACTTTGCATTTTGGATGATATCTCTCAGAGCACGTTATTTTTTGTGCAATCTTTCTGCAGAATTAGGCTGTATTTTGTCCAAAATGCACCACTAGAGTGGGCGTAGTTTGGCCAAAGTCGGGGACAGTGTAAGAGGATGAGTGGAAGTGATTTACGACATGAGGGCGTTAGTTCAGAGAGAAGTCTGAGTAAATTGTACTGAACTCTTGTTTCCACGACATCACAGGACATTGACTTATTCAACTTTAGCTGGAGCTCTCACTGGATAATGTGCCGCACTGACATCACAGAGGAACATTGTTAGAGCTGACATTGCTAGCGCTGTCATAAGGGATAACATTCACATTTCACTGTTAGCTCCTAAAAAAAAGGCCTTCGTTTCTCACTCACCATTTTCCAGTGATGTTCAACTTTATATTAATGATAAATGTAAATGCTGGACGCAAACTCCCAGAATGCAATGGCTCTATACGTCACAGTTGCACTGAGTTACTGCAGACACTCGACTAATTAGCGATATATGAAATGACGAGCGCGATGGCATTGAAGGCGATGTTAGCAAGAAGCTTTGGAAGCTGATCTGTTTGAGTAGAGTGTACAGATGAGGAGACGGAAGAGCCAGATGGACTAAAGGACTAAAGTGCCACTGCATTGCTATCTTTAGGTAGAGATAAAGAGAAGGCTAAATCCCTCTGCAGCATTATTATCAGCATGGCATTGTGGGTAATGTAGGAAACTGTTAACCAAAGTGAAAATAGACCAACATGTTGATGAAAGAAGTTTAAACTAAAAACTCAACTTATGAAACAAATGATTTATGCACTTGAAGATTGCATGGTAATTTTAAATATTGATATGCAATTTTTCCTTTTTCCTAACCACAGGGATGATATTTTAGGGAACAAAAATTTAATTTTGTGCATAGCAGACATACTGGCTTTGAGCCACATTTTAAAAAGATTTTTTTTTTCCCCAGTAGATATCTCATGAAATTATGTAATTTCTCTTTCCACAGGTCATTTTTTGGATTCTTCTCCTCAGTGCTCACGTTTGACACATGGATTGTCCCTGGCTCTTTCTTTAATGCTTGTTTTCGTGACAAACTGCTCCATTCTGACTCTCACTGTGAAAGGTTCTTTGCTTTTAAGCTTTATATAGCTATTTAAACTAAAGGCTCGAATTGAGATGGTTCCACACTGTGGTTAATTGTATTTTGACTTGTTGCAGAGGGAAAAGAATCTGTGTGTATGTCAGGGCTGAGATGTCGCTCTGCTGTAGATGCATTATTATAAACAAGACCTGCAGGTTTGGCCAAATGCAACAGTAATGCTCACAGTTCAGTCAAAATGGAGGATAATGGAAGAGGATGAAAGGAAGTCTTTTAGTGCCATGTGGGCGTTATTTCAAGAATATAAATGTAAACACTACCCCCGTGTCAGTAAATTCCCCTGCACTCCCTTTTCTGCCTCACAGGACTTCTGAAGTGTAGCCTGTTGTCTTGGTGCATTTTTTCTTTACTTTACTTTGGTTGTCTGTCTATCTATCTGTCTGTCTGAAGCCTATTAGACTTTTCTTTCGAATTTCAAAATTAAAATTGTTCTGGCAAAAAAAAAAAAAAAAAAAAAAAATTGGCAAATCATTTTGCTTTTTTTCTAGAAATAAATGCTGCCTATAGAACAAGACAGTTTGTGCTTGAAATTGAAATGTCTGGAAATATGCGACATCTATCTATCTATCTGCATGTTAATCTATCTATCTATCTATCTATCTATCTATCTATCTGTCTATCTATCTATCTATCTATCTGTCTATCTATCTATCTGTCTGTCTGTCTATCTATCTATCTATCTATCTGTCTATCTATCTATCTGTCTGTCTGTCTATCTATCTATCTATCTATCTGTCTGTCTATCTATCTATCTATCTATCTATCTATCTATCTATCTATCTGTCTGTCTGTGTGTCTATCTATCTATCTATCTGTATCTCTAATGTAGGAAACTGTTAACCAAAGTGAAAATAGACCAACATGTTGATGAAAGAAGTTTAAACTAAAAACTCAACTTATGAAACAAATGATTTATGCACTTGAAGATTGCATGGTAATTTTAAATATTGATATGCAATTTTTCCTTTTTCCTAACCACAGGGATGATATTTTAGGGAACAAAAATTTAATTTTGTGCATAGCAGACATACTGGCTTTGAGCCACATTTTAAAAAGATTTTTTTCCCCAGTAGATATCTCATGAAATTATGTAATTTCTCTTTCCACAGGTCATTTTTTGGATTCTTCTCCTCAGTCAGACTATCGGCCTGTCTGTCTGTGTCTATCTGCATGTTAGTCTATCTATCTATCTATCTATCTGTCTGTCTATCTATCTATCTATCTGTCTATCTATCTGTCTGTCAGACTATCGGTCTGTCCGTCTGTCTGTCTGTCTCGAGCTCTGATTGGCTGTTGCCTAAACACGTGACTGAACGTTGGCGCTTAAATAGCGCGCGCTCTCCCGCATCGGGATGAAGTGCGGAGGCGCCGCGCG
Source organism: Pangasianodon hypophthalmus (assembly GCF_027358585.1). Lineage (NCBI taxonomy): Eukaryota > Metazoa > Chordata > Actinopteri > Siluriformes > Pangasiidae > Pangasianodon > Pangasianodon hypophthalmus. Next base: position 2,969,988 of record NC_069730.1, on the reverse strand, counting down.
GGGAGTTCTCAATTTGCGGGTAGGAGAGGAGTTTCCACTGCGGGGCTGCGGTGCGGGGGCTGAAGTTTTTAATGTACACGTTCTGAAAGAAGAAAACGACGGAAAGAAAAACACAAAAGGAGAAAACGAACTTAAATTAAACAATGGCGGTGTTCAGGAGAATGCTCGTGCTGTGTCTGAGCTGTTCACTCGGACCGGTGAGTTTTCCACTTCAGCTGGTCTCTGCGTTTCAAACCGCATAATAAGTGTTAACATTTCAGTATAACACATGTCCAGAAGCACGCAGGCTGGAGGAAGTGCACTGGATGAAGTCTGTAGGTTGTTTCCAGTGTGCTGGTTAAGTGCAGGACCTGTTCACGAGCTGAGTTTGCCAGAAATATCACTACTTTTCCAGTTGTGCATATGCTTTTTCCTGAGCAAGAATTAGTCTGAGGTTGGTGCTGCATGGCACATTATTTAAAAATATTTTTAAAATATGATTTAAAATGTAAAAATATTTTACTTCTTTAAAAATGTATTTACTATTATTATTATTGTTATTGTTATTATTATTATTAAAAACCCAAGTTAGTCTAATAGTAATAATAATAATCATCATCAATACAAATTAAATTATGAGTTTGCCTTTGTCTTACTGATCTCTGTTCCATCTTATAATACAGTCTTATCAAAAGTGAGAGATCCGCTAAATGTCTTATGTAACTGCAAAACTTTGTCCATTCATTCGTTCATTTTCAGAAAGTGCTTAATCAAGATTGTGTTAGATCCATAGTCTTTCCCAGGAACAGTAGGTGTGAGGCAGGAATACACCCTGGATAGGACACCAATCTATCACAGAGCACCATACACACACACACACACACACGCATACACACAAACACACACTCATTAGGGGCAATTAACCGTCACTGTTCCTCCTATTGGCGTGATTTGAGAGGTGGGAGAAAACCAGAGAACCTGGAGGAAACCCACACGGATATGGGGAGAAAATGGAAACTCCTGAGCTCAGGACGGAACCCTGGAGCTGTGAGGCTGCACCATGTAAATGTTATCATTTCTAAAAGTCATACAGTTAAATTGAAGATTAAATTCTACATGCAGCGCATGCGGTGGAAACTTGCATGTGCATCTATCTCAAGACTTACACTTATAAGTAATAAGTGTTTACTTAACGTACTGTCACCTTGTAGGAGACTAAAGTTCATGTTTTTTCCATACACATTGTGTGTTAATCGTTCTCTAGTGTACATCAGTGTAGGGTGACGATCACAGGACGAGCTTATGAGTAGACGGAGATTTTTTTTGGTTGATGGACTGTTTTTTAGCCTGTTTAAAAACACTCGTCATTGTCAATGATCCACCACCCAGATCATGCTCCTGTAGTAAACGCTTTGCTTTGATAGATGGACTGACAATTTATTCCTAGCAAAAACAAACAGCAACAACTTTCACACTATTGATCTAATACCTAAAGTGTTTGAATAAGCACTAACAGTGTTACGCTCACTCTAGTGTTCATCTGCACCCAGCTGGACTTACATAAACACTCTGCTTTTCCAACACTGTGCTTCTCCAACACTGGGAATTTCGGCATATTCTCTCTATTGGATAAGCTTTTTGTGCAAAATACATGAAAAATAAGTTTATTTAAAATCTTTTAAACTTTTCTGGATACAAATAAACACAAACACAAAAAACAAACATAAAACGAAACTAAACTTTCCTCTTAGTTTTGCTGTAGTTATGGAAAAATATGTTTTTGGATTAAATAAAGAATAAAACACTCAGGGGTGTGCTGTTATAGGAAAATAGTCAATGACAGAATGGTGTAATGAAGCGGAGTTACTGATAACACCGCAAAGCTGATTATTTTCTTATAACAGTACATCCAGAAGTGTTATATTGCTCATACACCACAGCATTTTCTTTCTACGTAACTGCATTTTTGTTTAATGCATGTGTTTCAGTGCTGAACAATGTCCAGATTTCTCTAGAATCAGATTCAATTCTAATTTATGATGCACTTTTAAGGTTTTTATTTGACTCTCCTTCTTACAATTATTAGCGTGAATAGAGCAGGGTGCAAATCTTTTGCACCTAGGGAACCCTTTAATTGTATTTAAAAAATCCATAAATAAATAAATGAATGAATAATTGAATAAATAAATAGTCAATAAAAACCAGTCAGTCAATTCATGGACCCTCCTAGTGTACGGATTTACTTTAATAATATATTTATTTTATGAATATAATCCAACTACACTATTAGTAGGATTGTTATTAAAACGTGTACGATAGTATTTGGGCTTTTATTGGAGTTTTCATTCCTGACTTTTAGATTCTTATTATAGATTTAAGGTTACATTATTTACATTTTATTTACTTCTTGTTTTTGATTTTTTGAGGTTTAAATTAAAGCCATTTAATTCGAGTGACCAGTCAAACGCTCTACTAACTTTAGTAATAAATATAATAATGTTATTGATGGTGGTTGGTGATTTCTAGCACTGTGATAAAATGAAAAAAATTAGGAACCCCTGGCTATGCTTTAAGGAAAACACATCATTAGAGCGTTTTATTCCTGAATTTTCCACGCAGAGAAACCAAACCAGTTTCACTGTGTTGAAATATGGATTGTATCTTTTGCTTAGATTAAGCATTTCTCAATTTGACACTAGTTACTCTATCTGTTAGTTTAGGCTTATAAACTAAACTATAAACTGTAAATATATTCAGTGCTATACATCACTCCACTATGAGAACCATAGCCATAGAGCTATGCTTTATTTTCCTAGACTTTACATGAATTAATATCCTACTGCATCACTGGTTTTCATCTTTGTTTCTTCTACGTTCCTGTTTATTAATGGCATTCTCGAGCATTGTTGTTATGCTGTTACTGTGGAGGGATCTCTCCATTTCCAGCCATATCCACAATACATGGTGAGCGTTTGATCTTCTTTTGAGGTATGCTTCATTCAAAATAGCGACGCCTTAGTTTTCTTTGCAGGATGAAACACCATGGCAACCACTTGCATTATTGGTTGGTTAAGTGCCAAGACAGCAGCAATGTCCTTGATTTAAAAAAAGAACCATATTCCTTTTCATTAAATAAATGGCACATTTAATTGATGCTACCATAATGTATCAATCCAGCTGTCCACATCTGTGTGCATTGCTGCCAATATTTGGCCTGGTCCAATAGAAGATATATGCTTTTTTTCTGAAATGACCACAGGCGTTGACACATCGAGAGAAGCTGTATGTAACCGAGACTAGATTAAGTAAGCCTGCAGCAGAGTGAGTCATCGTTAGTCTTGTGGGCTGTACGTAGTCCAGCTGTGTAGCTCATATCAAAGGTTTGGACTCGGAGGAGTAGACATATGAGTCTCCTTTGAGGCTAACAATAGCAGGAAAAAGATTTACGTCACTGCGGAGAGCCTCCAAGTAACCACGATAAATCTCACGAACTTTGGGTGTGTTGTGAAGGAATGCACAGTGATGACGATAGAACCTTTAATAAAATTATTCTGAGAAGATTGGTAAACTGGTAATTCATAGTGTACAGCAGATGTGTGTATATAGTCCCAGTTAGGTTTGTACGATATTTATTTTTCCTTGCTTGATAATATCTGTTTTAACAAATGATAAAGGATTTACTCATCTGGAACTAATAGCCTGAAAAAAAAACATGAGCATTTCCACCAGGTTTAAGGAGAGTAGGGGAGGGTGTAATAATATCACTAGCTGTGCAGTCGTGAACTGTTTGCTGGCAGTTGGAAGTGTGAAAAAGACATTTGGAGTTTTAGTTGATTCTGCAGTAATGCACAGTAAACAAAAAAAACCCATAACAGTACATTTACTATACAATCATTTTGCAAATCGCTTGTCTAATGTCCACATGGCCGATATATTCACTGTTTTGAACACAACTGCAGTGACCAGCGCAGGAGAGCACCGGTTAAAGAAAAAAAAAAAAAGAAAAAAAAAAAAACGTACTAGCACTTTTAAATTATCATCAACAGTAAGATTATTTGTAGAGTGTTAGATTTGACACTTGGTTGTAGGCCTATTAACCTTTTAAGGTCAAAATTTCTTTTGCCAATTTTTTACCATTCGGCTGAACTTTTTCTGTGGCATCCCTAATAAATATAGCTAACTGAAGTTAAATATTTATGTTAGCTAACTCGAATAAACATTGACAGATTTTGCTATTAGACTGAAAGCAAGTGCATCGCGAGAGTCGAGAGCATGTGAGATGGGGAGGGCGGGGCTTTTAGGAAGTGTTTTTTAATACTGTTTTTAATACTTGATTTACTTGTGTAAATCAAACCAGATCAATATGTTGTTCTTCTCCCTTTTTATTGGGGAGAAATAGACTGCTCCTTTGGCGTAATTTTGAGTGATAACCCGTGCTAGCATGCTCTGATGTTAAAATGCGGAGCTCCTACATGAAAAATACACAAATGTTGGCAGGTCTGGTAATATAATATATTGGAATAAATGTCACTGGATATCGTGGAAGTGTAAAATCATATAGGGACGATAATATTGTTATATCCCACAAGTGTAATCGCGAGTGTAATGAATGTGAACAAGGTGGATTATTTACTCATCCTTTTCCCCAATATGCCTTTGGAAGAGAAGAGAAACTAAAAATAGACAGACTAAACACACGTTGTTTAACCAAAGCACAAATTACACAAAAGGGCAAAAGACAGAAGGATATCTTGCTTTTCGTTTTAAACGAAAGGGTTACAATATCGGAGAAAACACAGCATGAGGACAGTAGTGCATTACGGACTTGAAACATTTAAAATAAATTAAAAATCATGAATACAGCTGTCTATCTGCCTTTAAATGTGTGTGTGTGTGTGTGTGTGTGTAACAGTTTGGCCCAGTATCATTCTTAATATGCAATCATTGAGACCTCATGATATAATGCATTGCTCAACACTAATAGTTTCATTGTGAAGCTGTTGATAGATATTAGATTAAATGACTAATAAAAGAACAACATGGATTAGTATCTTGCTTGGTGTTATTCAGTAAAGAGAGAAGTGGTACTGCATAGGCACTAGAGCATTCTCCACTTCTAGAAGCACTTCTAATGCTTCTTTACTTACGAGCCCTGCACTTCAGCACTTCAGCACTTCAGAAATTATTGCTGTAAGTCGCCCAAAATGATGGCATCTGTAACCTTTTGTGTGAATGTCAATGAAAATGCGAATAGCTGAAATGCATTCAAAATACCGTAACCTTCACCTTATCTGTTTGACCAGATGTTATCAGTCCAGATGTGCGATATCAGGATAGACCTGGAAATGGAGAAAGATGAGTGCTTGGCCAAGTTGCAAAATGTCACATCAGGTTGGTTATCTGTTTCGCATTATAATAGCATTCGTGCTTGTGAATATTTATTAGTAGTGTTTCTGAGGTGGTGTGTAAGGGGAAAGTATTAAAAAAAATCGGAAGATATTTTGACAATATACAATATTTAATATCTAATATGTTTAAAGCTTTAAAGCTTTAAAAAGACTAAACTAACTGATTGGATATTTACATATATTGATCTACTGAATGTTTCATTTTCTCACTTGTGTGTACGGTGGATGCTCCACAGAATCTAGGCCTAATAATAAACAAATTAACAAAAACCTGTAGTTACGTATACAAAAAAGAAAAATCATTTCATTGTTTTCTGTTAGGAGACATTTATGGAAGGAGTCTCCAGTGTCAGTGCTTTGTAAATTTGTTGTAACTGTAACTTTGTAAAGTTTCGTGCTGTGGAAAAAGTCTTCAGAACAGAGGATGTTGTGTTTTGCTGTTTATCACTAACACGACAAGCTATTTTTTTTGTCTTATTAATTTCGAGAGAGAGTAAAAAAGAGGGAACGACTGTTTATAATTGCTATAAGGTAAGTGATAACAGGAACTAACTCGTTTCATGGACATTCCACAACATTAAATGTAACTATAAATGGATAAAAAGTACACATGGTTCTTTAATAACTGAATCGTCTTGTATTGTACAATGACAAGAAAGTTATTCATATCTGTAATCGTACATTTAAAAGAATGTAAAATTGCTGTGCTATAAGAGGAACAGTACACTTCAGAAATTAATTAACTTGGCCGTGGTAACAGTAACTCCACTAACCCAGTGTTTATTATTTTCTTATATAAAATATAAAAAGGAAAAGACACAACTTTCTGAGATTGCAGTTTACATTCGCAATGTAGACACAGTACATGTTTTTTTTTTTTTTTTTATTAAACAGTGAATGGATATAATCTTGACCATCTTTAAAAACTTTTTCCCTGAATTTCTCTTCTTTCATACTTCCTTTCGTATGAAATATCCTGCACAATATCTGTTAATATCTGTCACTGAGATTGTCCAGAAGGGTCAGTCCTAAGGCAGCACCTCCCCAGTTCCTTAAATATCTCTCATCCTTCGACACAAATATTGCTCAGGATTACTGCATCATAATCTGCGCTTTTTTTTGAGGAGGATAGGAAGCAGCAGTGAATTATATGCACATCTGGGTTTGCTGAATTTTAATAGATGATGTCTTCTCGGTCCCATCGCTGTAGCTAATCAGAGTGAAGTGGAGTCCATTCTCTCGGCCAGACGTAACTAATCTACTGATTACATTTTTAATAGCTGAAGCAATGACAAGTGGAGGCAGTCTAAAGTTTATCATTTATTAAGTGGAAATCTACTTTAATATAAAAAACCCCCAGGGTAACATGCAAGAAATTGTTCTCACGTCTTGTTAGGTACCACGTATGTGCGCGTAATCTCCAAAATAATTGCTTTTGGTTTGGCGTGAACTGTGTATACCGTTCTTAAAGGATGAGTGGCGTTTAAGTAAGGAATAAAACACACTGTGTCATACTGTTACAGGAAACTAATTAACGAGGGACTGTTGTGATGAAGCGAAAGTATTGTTACCTTCCCAAAGTTGCTTATTTTCCAATAATTGCATGTTCTGAAGTGTTTTATTCTTCTTATACCACAGCAATTTGTCAACAACTGCAATTTTGTTTATTAAAGAAAGACATATTATAATTTTATGCGTTTGTAGTTACATCTAATGCTGTGGAACATTCACAAGACAAGTTATTTCCTGTTCTCATTTATGTTATAGCAGCCTGTAAGCATTCGCTCCCTCACCACTTTTTTTTTCTTTCCTGAAGTCAAAAAAACAAAACAAAACACAGTTTGTTTAGTTGCATGTAAACTTGCTGACACTGGAGACTCTTTCTGTAAATGTTAAATAAACATCTCCTTAGAGAAAACATTACCAAATAACAAAATGTTTTTTTTTTGTAACCCGTTCGTCGGATTAATATCAAAGAAAAAGAGGGAAAATATCTGGTCTGAGCCCATCAAATTACATATAAACAATAGTATTTGGAGTCTCAGGTTCGGGGTCTCATACCATGAAATTGTATCTTAATACGTGTGACTGCACTTGAATGAATTTAATTTGACTTCAGAACTAACTGAACGAATAGAAGGGACATACACAATCAGTTTACTGAACAGTAACTATATTCACTGAATGCATTACTTCTTCTTCACTTTCACTTCAATCAACAGCATAATCTGTAGTTAAACACTTTGCACATTACCAATTGAACACAATCAGCAATAACAACAACAACAAAAAAATTAGTCAACATCCATATGTATGCATGTATATATATATATATATATATATATATATATATATATATATATATATATATATATATATATATATATATGTGTGTGTGTGTGTATACATATGAAGGTCTGAGTGAAATAGGACTGTGTTCGGCTCAGTTCAGTCAGTGTGAATGTGTGAATGCCTGCTGAGTCTTTGCAAGAACTGATGATGAAGAAAACTTTCTCTTCCTTGAGGCAGAGTCCTCTGATGATGAAATTACTCCGTAGTAAAATCCAGCGCAGCTCTCCTTCACTGCGCGAAGCCAACACGATCACAGAATGCTGAGCCAGTCCATCCACAAGTAGCTAATGCAATAAAACAGTTCAGACATCCATTTGGAAAAATATTCACGAGGATGGATCAGATTGAGTGAAAGCCACACACGTGGCTCACATCTCTCTCCAATGAGCTGGCGCGCATGTGACGTCAACACCCATGGTCACGCTTCATTACTTATTCTCATCCCCACACTAAATAAATAAATAAATAAATAAAAATATATATGTCTGAATGTTTTACACATCAGGCAAGGGAAATAATAACAACAACAACAAAAAAATATGCATGTGAACATACATACTGATACAGCATCAATTATTTGGGTGGGTTACATTTTCATTAATTATTAGACTTTATTATTAGATTATTCAGAACACTCGCTTTACAAATTCCTTATGAATGAGCGCATTAAAATAAACATTAATATAAACAATGTATGTTTTAGAAGACCTTCTGACCAATCAGAATTGAGAATTCACCAGTATTGTGGTTTCTGGACAAATCAAATCAAGCAAATAAAAAAAAAGTGAGAAATATTAGCATGAGCTGCACTAAAGGGGTCGTGCAAATGCCTTCTTTTGAACAGCAGAAGTATCAATGTATCTGTTCTTTCACATCGCCCTTTGGCCAGGTGATAGCAGATAAACGACTGAAATTAGGGGTGTGGTATTGCAGCGTGATAAGGAAATCTCAACTAGTTATCTTCAGGGTCATGTGATTTCAGTATAAATAAAATATTTCAAGGGTCGATTATTAAAAATGATGCACTGTGAACTAATTTAGTGCTGTTTTGTTTAGAATGTATTGTAGTCTAATTTTTTATTTTATTTATAACCTTTTTTCCCTCAGGCTGCAGCAGCGAGTGGGACGTTGCGTGTTGGCCGTCGGCGTCTGTTGGACAGCTGGTCACCATCCCCTGCCCCAAATACTTTATTCATGTCAGTGACCGGGAAGGTAACACCATTACTGTAATAGATAAAATGTCTAAAACCCGGATTTAGACAGTTTAAGACAGTTCATGCTGATGGCATTGAAAGCTGTAGAGGTTTTGTGAGTAAATATATTCCCATAATTTTATATTCACACTGTTTCAAAAAATAAATAAAAATTAGTTGTGTTAATATTTTTGTAAGATGTAGTACAGGATTGTGCAGAACCCACTTTTTTTTTTTTTTAAAGATTTTCTTTAAAAAAATGTGGATAGGTCAAGGCGTTTTGCTCTTAAATAAGTGCAGGGTTGAAAGTAACACACATGAGTTTTAGCATAGAATTAGCTAAATGCGTAAAATGTGCTTAACTAGCATCCATGAGGAAATTAAGTATATTCTAATGATTTACTTAAAAATGTATTTCTTTAAATTGATAGTTTACTTTCAGTCTATAATTTGTGACCTATTAGTGTAGGACCTCATGTTTTAATATCACAATCTCAGGAAAAGGAATGAAAGAACATTGTTTTCTTCTTCCGTTATCTTCAGGAAATTTGAATGATACAATTTCCTGCTGAACATGTGCCTTGTGTGGAATGTTCCAAATATTTCATAGGGGTGAAAGTGTTAAGTTAACACACGTGAGCGAAGGAACTAAAATCTATATTTTTCATAACCTGTATTGGACGACTTGTGGAAAAAAGTTTGTTTTAAAGAAAAAAAAAGCATATTTTTTAGAGCATGAGATGTCTAAGTGCTGTAGACTCTGTAGGGTTTTATTAGTGTTTAAAGATATTTATCTGAAACATGCACACTTCGTTTAAAATGTCTTTTACCTTTATGTACTTATTCATAAATGTAATATCAGTGGAACCCAAATGACACCTCAGATTCTTAGAATCATCCATCTGTCTCTCCAAAGCTGTAGATCAACACGAGATGATAGCTGTTTCTCATCTAGAAATTGCTTTATCTTTTTACTAGACATGTCAGTGTCCTTACTCAGCTTTATACTGAATAAAGAAGCTGTATGGTTTCTAATAAATATGTATGATACTATCAAATTCTGTTCAGTATTCACATGGAAGCGCTCCACTCTGGTGCACTCGCATCGTTCCCAAGAAAGCATTATCACGTGGTATGGATTAATAAATTGTATACATGAATTTGACCTGAGACCTCCCAGTGGAAAGGTCGTTTTGCCAAAGCAGTGAGATTTATGATTGCGCCGTTGCAGCTGCTTACTTTAAATTCACCTCGAGTACTTCATTTTTTTATAAGTAAGATGTCTTAGGATTTCCTTAGCAGGAATTTGCACAGATGCTGGGTTGTTTTTGTGCTCTAATAGCATTGTGTCCATATGTTTATTTAAATTTACCAAGGAAATCTATTTCTCTAGAAGAAGGAAGGTCACACACTAACTGCACACACAGTTTATCAGATTGTACACGCACATTCGGAGTGTTAGTATCACATTTGTGTACGATCTGATAAATTGTGTGTTCAGTTAGTGAGAGTGTAGCAACTGCGAAAAACGTACAGAGAGAAAATGATATCTAAGGTTTTTACTTTACATGCTACGGCCACACAGAACTTTATACCACAGTGCTGCTGAATTCTTGAATCCGACTGATCAGAAGATGGTGGATAAGTTTCAATACCGCCATTGATTCATTTTTTATGACAGTAGTATGTCTGCAAATCACAAATTTATATTAATATTAATGTAGAAATGTAATTTATTAATTTATATTAATATTTCTAATACATTATCATTTCTATAGTCACAGCTCTTTCACAAGGACTTGTATAACAGACGCTCCACATTAACCTAAGACTAATAATAAACTGATTAAAAAACATTATTTATATGATATGGTGATAGATTATGTGATGAGATGTTTATGTAACATCTTTGGAAGGAGTCTCCAGTGTCAGTGCTTTGTAACAATCAGAGTAAAGCTGTAACATTAAGATTTCAGACACAGGAAAGTGTAAGGACAGAGGATGTTGCGTTTTCTGATTCTTATGAGCTTTAAGCGAAAGTGAGAGAACGATTGTTTATAACTGCTAAAACGTAAGTGATAATAGGAACTGACTTGTTTCACATATGTTCAACATCATTAAGTGTAACTATAAATGCATAAAAAATATGATGTGTCATTTTTTAATAAATATAAAATTGTAATTTTTGGCAAACTGCCTGGGTATTTTGTTTTCTTATTTAAAAGACTCTTATTTAAAATTGTCCATAAAACCTGTAGTAAAGCAGGACTTCAGTGTATGTTTACATAGGTTTGGATGCAGGTATTGCTATCATCCGCTCTTTGCACTCATCTTTTTCAGCATTTAACTAAACTCAGATTCAAGTGGATTATGTCTTTAAAGCCAGGACTTTCACACGGAACTCGGGTAGCGATCTGTTGTTTATGTAAGGCTTATCAGGCTATAATCATCAAGCTTTAAAGGAAGCCATTTCTGCACAAAAGTAAAAACACATCTGTTTCATCTTCATATTAGCAAAATGACTTCCACGTGAAGTGCCATGGAACATTTGTGAATCTAGACGGAATGAAAGGTACCTTTTTTTTTTTAAATTATAGGTCAAAATTTGTGTTTTATTCCTTACTCTGATAAATAAGGAATAAAACCTAATGGGGCATGGTCTTACGGGAAAATAATCAGTGACAAATCCTAAAGTGTTTATTCCTCTTTTACAGCAATTCGACAAATTTGCAATTTTTTATTTAGTAAAGAACAATATTTACTGTTTATCCATTTATAGTTTCCTGTTCTCTCTTAGATTTTTGGCAGCTATAAACATCGCTCCCTCACCAGCCTCTCTTTTTTCTTACTCTTGAACCTATTAAGACAGAAAAAAAGAACGCTGCTTTTCACGTTACAGAGAAACCATCCTTTGTCCTAAAGACGTCGGAAAACGTTACAAATGTTACAAAAATGCTGACACTGGAGACTCCTTACAAAAATGCTAAATAAATATCTCCTTACAGAAAACTTCACCATATCACCAATGATTCCACACACGTTTTTTAATTAATCAGTTTATGTGAAGCGTCTGCCATACACGTCCCTGTGTAAGTCGTTACTATGGAAATGATAACGTATAAGAATGAGCGCATTTTTATATAAATCTGTGATTTGATTTAATTATTAGCATGACTCTCTTATACGCTTTCGTCATTTGGCTCCATGTCAGCTTATAGCTTTCAACTTTTTTCCATCTACAGCTTTGATGGTTTTTTCTCTAAACCCAGTCCAGATATAGTTAATGTCTATCAGGTCATGGCTCCTTCTTGATGAAAGAGACAAGCTTTGCCTGTAAAATGGGCCTCTGAGAGCGTGCTTTTCAAAGCTCATTCCAAACAGGGTTTGAGGGATTTAGGTGCTTCAGGGCGAAGTGGCGAGGATTTATCGTCCTGATGTCGACAGCCTCTGGAGATCGGTGATACTGGCCAGATGTGATTGGGGGAGAAGCTTGTTGCAGACGTGGGGGTGGGATGATCTGACGATACAATCAGCCCCCTTTGGGGGTATGATGGGAAACACAGATGGAGAATCGATGGAATGTAGTGCTGCACTCTACAGAGGATGAAGCCATATATATTATTGACCGATTGGAGATCTTGGTGTCGTCAACAAAGCGGAACAAAGCGAATCAGTGCAAGAAAATTTACAACAGACAGATTGAGAGATTAATATTTGGCTTTGCTTTCCTCTTTTGACCTTCCAGGAATGTCGTTCTGAAAATCCAGCTTTATTGATACTTTGGCACAGCACAAAATATATTAAAAGTCATAATACTCTTTTTGACATGGAAGCTTTTATAAATTTACAACATCTACTGGTAAGAAACTCAGGTAACAGCATAAAGTGTACATGGAAATATTTATCTGTCTGGCTCACTCATGTTGACACTGATGATAGCACAATTTTCTTGTTACTTTAAAATTATGAAGAGTCTGCAAAAAGGGGGAAGCGTTCACCCAGTCCATGAGAGCACAAAACTCAAGCAGAGTGAATTTAGCCAATCGTGAGCATCTGTGAGCTCGTGTATGCAGAAGAGGGCAGATAGCGCTTTCCTCAGCACAAGGCTGGCGTCATGTGTCTCAAATGAAGCACATGCTAGCTTTCACCTTCCTTGGTTAGTAACAGTTATGTGATAGGGAGAGCTAGCTATTGGGTGGGAATTGACAAACAGTGACCTAATTGAAAGAAGACTGGGTGAAATTTCAAAGAAAAAAAAGACCTTATCAAGTGAATAACTATATATAGGTGGTAGTTTAGCACTATCTAAAAATAAGAGTTAACGTGAGCTGTGTTAGCGATTAGTGCAGCGAATTTCATCCCTCTGTAACTGTTGGCCTTTGGTTTATCGATAAAATGCAAATTTAAGAAAGTTAAGCTGTCCAGATTAAAAGTACTAGGATAACTCTGAGCCTTGATGAAACACAGGACTAATATTGTTTTTAAAATGAAAGTCTGTATTAGTCCCAAAAATTAATCCATATTTTAAATATATCATCATTTTCAACCATTGGAATTAACATTGTTAGAATGTGTGTAATGTGAAGGAGTGGATGAGAGTGTCCAAGAGTTCGGAGTACGATTGAAGTGTGTATTTGCGTAACATTATTTCCTCTGAGAGATTTTTGGGTCTCAGAGGAAATAATGCTGCCCAAATACAAACTTCAGTAGGTCAAAGCTAATTAATGAGCCCTGTTCTATAGCATCTATGCCAGGGAATGAAATATTGTGTTTTGGATTCTTATGTTTCGGGATCAGAGTGCGTAATAACGTTGAGTCAAATCCCAAGACACATGTTTAAACTAAAAGATTGTTATTTTCATTTTAGCGGTTGGATAGTATGACAAGTTCACAGTATATCATATTATCTGCTTGCATTATTAAAGAAGATATGAAATACAATATACACTGAGACATCAATGCAAATGTTTACTTACTGAGGGGAAGTGATGGAATATTTTTTGTAGTACTTTTTTTTTTTACATGGATGCTGTAGTGGTTCAGCTGACATTAGCTAGCAAGCTAGTTTCGTTTGTTAGCAGGCTAGTTGGTTTGTTAGCAAGCTAGTTTGGAGTCAATTTTTAATAATTAAATGTAATAATTTAAAGTAGCCGTGTTATAGGAAGGAAGAGACCACAACTCAGCATTCTTGTTTTATAATAGCCCATGCATCCAAGGTTGCGAATTTAATAAACTCACAAAGTGAAGTTATTTTTATTTTTAATTTTTTTGTTTGCCTGATCAGCTTTATTTAGCTTTATATAGAGTTGAGTCTGCCTGCTGCTTTAATCTTCATTAACTTAACAAAACTATTTAAAAAATACCCCTCTTTTATGTAAAGCAAAAAAAAAAAAAAAAGCTAAATTACCACACCGAGTGTTGATTTAATACCTTTTCTCTTGAAATTATTGTTCAGTGCCCAACGCCTTCGATGTTGAATCTCTTCTTATAGTGGTCACGTCAAGCGGAACACAAATAAAGTCGAATCAGCACTGTGCAGGAAAGCGAAATGGAAAACAAGTGTTACGAAATGCCGAGCCACTCGAATCCAGGAACATGTAATAAATTCAGGAAGGCTGAGCCCTCGCGTGTCCTGACACGTCTGAACTTTTTACCCAGAAGCTTTACAGTAGACAGCTATTTATTTTATGAACAAAGTGGTTTCGATGGTCATAACTTAGCACGTGAAAACAGCGTGCTTTCTCACGCCACTGCCACGTTAGCAAGAAGAGTGATCAGTGAAAATGGCTTTTTTGGAGACTGACCTTTTGACCTTCACATTTTTATTAGATTGTGCTACAAAAACAGGTTGTGTCTTATGCTCATGCATGTCATACCTAGCTTTATTTTGTTTCAGAGGGAACCAACTACTTCTGCCTGTCAGTTTCATTTAAGGTTGTCCATTTATTCCAGCCCACCCTCACATCCATTCATTAGATTAGGGTTCCTACTAATAAGTTCCACCTTTGGCTCTTGTTTATATGGAAACATGGGAATTTGTGTCTTTCAACACTGCAGTTTAACCACTTGTATTACCACTTTGATGGAGTTGAAGCATCTGGAATCACACTCTTAAAAATAAAGGTGCTGCAAAAACGGGTTTTTTTGGCCATAAAATTTAACTTTTCTCCTTTTTCAACATTTTTTTATTCCACAATGAAATCAGGAATCATATTCCACCATAATGGACCATTGTAATGATAAGAAGTGATTCTTCAGTTCTTTGTAGCACCAGGAAAAAAATTGTTAAAGAACCATCCATCGAAATGTCATTTTGGATGGCACTTAGTTTATTGCTGCAGTGTGCAGTTAGGGGCAGGACACAAGTGTGTTAACTAAGTGTTAACTTTATGATTGTTGGATTTACTGTAATAATCATATTCCATAGCATGGAGACATGGCTATAGACTAAACCAAGAGAAACAGGTGAAGGTCAAAACCAGGAAATCTCAAAACAAGAATCCAAGACTCAGACTTAAGTACAAATTTGCGCAGGAAAATTTTGTGATGAGACAAAGAAACAACAGGGTTCTTTAAATGTACGGGGTTGTGTGAATATTGCATATTTGTTTGTATAAATATTACTGTAGCACAACCTATTCAAGGATTAAACTCAGAACAGAATGGCCAGACTGGTTGAGTGATGACTCAAATAACCACTTTTTACAACCGCGGTGAGCAGAAAAGCATATCAGAACATAGAAAATGTCAAATTTTGAAGTGGATGGTCTACAACAGCAGAAGACCACATTGTGTTCCACTCCTGTCAAAAGAAAAAAAGAACAAGAATCTGAAGCAACAGTTGGCATGGGATCACTGAAACTGGACAGCTGAAGATCGGAAAATGTTTTAGTTTCGGTGAGCAGATTCCTGGTCTTGGCTGACACGAGTCCACATCAAGGTTCACTCTGATCTGTGAATGTGCAGTGGGGTTCTCATGTTTGATTTCAGAGCTTTGCTCATCCTGTAGTTTCCCATTCTGTCACTTTCAGGGAACTCCTAACACTCATATCTTCCAAGAACACTCAGCCATGGAGAAACACTTTCAGTACTCAGAATGAGTGCATATGTAGTGATTGATGACCCCGGTTACGATATGTTCATGGAATTCTATTACAAATTAGCTTCCTTGCACTTGTGAGATTGTATGACTTGTAGTTTCACTGACTGCACTAGCTCTTTCACCATCCTGTGCTTAACTGAGGCTCTCACTGAAACAACACAACATGCCCAACTTCTTATTCTTGTTTTTCGGACTGATGAAAGCATTCCTCTGGCAAAACCTCAATTCAGAACAAATCCTGTCTACAGCGTGGACCTTAATAGCAACAGAGTCTCGTTTGTCTAGTCTCTATTGCCAGAGATTATCCTGATTATGACATGTGCATCTGTAAAAACACATACTTGGATTGTAGTTTACATTCTCGTAGGGCTTGGCGATATGATCATATGATATCAATATCGTGGTATAATAACTTAATTTTTCTTTTGTATGTATCGGCATTAGCGTCAGTTGTTGAAGCTTTTATAACTTTTGTTATTTATTCAGTGTAAAGAGTTACTTGCTAGACTAGACTATATTTGTATATTGTAGTTGTTTAATTTCCGCTCCTTTTCTTTGTAAAATACGTTTGTCATAATGCTTAGTATTAGTATTAAAGTATTGGACAAACAACTCTGAATCCAGAGTGGCCTTTTTTTTGCTCTGTTAACAAAACTATATATCGTGACGTAATTTTGTATAATATTGATATTATATGATATTTTTGCCGTATCACTGTATTCCATCCATTGAGATGAGGCGCTCTTATGGGTATTATTTAATCGCCATTTCACACATTTTGATGTTTTTCAGAGTATCTCAGAATGTACTTAAGCTCCATGAGCCGAGTGCTTTTAGAGTCTGTGTCACTACTCTCGCTGATTAAGCGCAAGTTGAAATTCCGGACAAAACGAGACCATCATCAATTACACCGTTCCACAGGGAGAGCGATTCAGCTGCTCGCTGAGGAAATCCAGTGATATCTCCAATGTCAGACTTTTCCAAGCAGTTAGAGCATGTTCCCTACAGAGCTATTGACCAGCTTCCTTATTCATCTAGAAAATGAGGTGAGCTGCCTGGAACACATGACAAAGAATCATCTATTCAGTGTTTTCAATATTCAGGCAGCTTTAGGTGACAGCTGATGCTTTGCTTTAAATATTGACGACCTTAATATATCTCTGCAGAAATGACTTTTACCTTAGAGTCCATGTTGGATCAATTCTCAATCCATTCTGTGGAATTATGATGATTATTGCAGTCTCTGTAATTATATATAAGGAAAAAACACTTGGGTTATGCTGCTATAGGAAGATAATTAACAGTGGGGTGGAGTGAGGAAGCAGAGTTCCTGTTTGATTATTTTTTAATAACAGTATGTCAAAGTTTTTTATGTCTCTTATAACTCAGTAATTTGCCAGCAATTGCAGTGTTGTGAAACAGCCACGAAACAAGATAATTATGTTATTTATGTTATAGCCACTATCCTCTCACCAGCCTCTCTTTTTTCCTCTCTTGAGGCAGCTCGTCAGCAAGAAACCATGAAGCGCAGTGTCCTCTGTCCTAATTTATTAAAGAACATTTTATCCATTTATAGTTACATTTAACATTGTGGAACTTTCACAAAACAAGTTAGTTCCTGTTATCACTTATGTTATAACAGCTAACTGAGAAAAAGCTAAATTGTTCTCTGGCCTTAGACATCCCTGTCATGGAAAACTTAGAGATACAGCTTCACCTCTGACTGTTACAAAGCACTGACACCGGAGTCTCCTTCCAAAAAAAAGTGAAATAAATATCTCCTCACAGAAAACTTCACCATATCAACATGTTTTTCTGTCGAGTGTCTCATATACAAGTCCCTGTGTAAGTTGTTACCATAGAATCAATAACATATTAGAATAAGCACATTAATATACATCTCTGATTTGTAGCCGCTGTTATAGAAAATTCATCAACACCTTTTGACTAATCAGAATTCAACAGCACTGTGGAATAAGGCATTGCAATCATTTGTGTATAGTCTAGAGTAAAATCCTGGTTTAATGCAACCACAATTAATGTAGCATAGCATCATAATTTGAATAAATACTTTTCAATCACGAGGGTCGGGTCATGAGCTCTACATTGTTCTTATATGGTCAGTGTTTCCTGTTTGTGTTTCTTTGTTGCAAGAAGTTTATGATTAATGATTCTCACCTGGTGCTCATTATCCCTGATTACCCTTAATTTCAACATTTAGAGAAAGTCATTTTTTTTCCACAGTTATAATGAGGCTGCATTTTATGCCAAATGTGGTAGGAAGCTGATGCTAGATAAAGTTGATGTTAGATATCTGAGAATTATGGGGTCGAAACACAGGCTTATCGGCTCAGCAGAGATAAATTCATAACCAAGATCTAAATGGGGAAGTGGTTAAAACAAGAGTTTAGAAATAGTAAAGAGAAGGAATGTAGTATGAATAATATGGCGATAAAGCAATATGTTAAACCATTTTTGCGATACATAATGGGGAATTTGGTGAAGTACAGTACTAGCAAAACAGCATCGTCAAAAGATTTTTTAATAAAAAGATTCTAACATCCAAGTTTAAGAAATACTTAAAGTGCAATTCATTGCAATATCATATCATCATATTGTTCAGCCCTACAAACAGTTAGTAGGAAGAAATCTAGGAAGACAAGAGACTACACAAACTTGTATATGTGTATAAGAATATAGACGCACTGGTTAATGAAAAATAACTAGACTAATCACACGGTATTAGATATTGGATTTGGAGCGTCGTCGTTCTGTGACATTTACCTAACGCTGTAGATTTTCCTACACCTTGATTCCCGTTTCCTCAGGAGTAAATAGAGCTCTAATTAGAGGAGAACTTTCTAGAAGCAGAGACAATGTTTTATTCATTTTATTCATCAATTCATCTCTCTAATTGCGGTGAATAATACAGAACTTCAAAAGCAAAGTAACACATTAGCGCAACTTTAATTAGAAAATCTTTAATTGGACAGAAAACTCCACATTTCATCTTGTCTTGACTTTTGACTTTTAAGAAAGTCATTGCAGACTTGGATTATAAAATCCAATTAAACCATCGAAGCAAAGTTCTCAAGCAAAATTGCATTAGTTATGAAGAGGAGTACTTCGACTGCTCCAGTCAAAAGTGAAAAAAAGCAGCAAGAAGTGTCCAGAACTAACTCTCACGTCCTGGGTCTCTGTGAAAGTAGAGTAATGATCCCGGCTGCCTTCATGACTCACTTCCCAGCAGGTGGAAATGAAAAGTTAAAAACTTTAGTGAATCTTTTTTTGTCTTTCTTCACCTAGAAGACGAAAATTACTGTGGAGATGAAGAATTCTCTCGTCTTCTCGTCGTCCGCAGTAAATCAGACCCTATTCAGACACTCTTTTCCGCTCTCGTTCTACTTTTTTTTTTTTTGCCCTGATTTCCAAGAACATTTAGCAGGATTTGAGTCCAGGACTGTCAGCTCTCTCTCCTCCTCTGTTTTTTAAGAAGACGTCATGACTCAGACTGGTTAGAAGAAACCAAAGGTTATCAGCAGCGTTTAATTTCACAACAATAACAAAACGACCAAACCTCAGAGGATCTGTTAATGATGGGAACGTTTGGGAGTTGAGAGCAGTCCTTGTCTTGTTCTATTTAAAAATTGCGAAGGATTATTGTAATTTATCTACGGGCTGTTTTTGGCTTATTCTGTTTAAACTACTTGTATTTCTGTTGCTGTTAGAGAAATTATTTCATTGTTTCATTCTTTCTTTAGTTAATTTCTGTCTTCTTTCTGTAGGTAATATATCAAGGTTATGCACAGAGGAAGGATGGGCCCACATCGACCCTGCTGTGAGTGCCGAGAACTGCGGCTACAGCCTCAATGTCACCGAGGTGGACATGGTGCGTATGATCAGGAATTTCTTTAAGGCTTTTAATATGGATAATTAAATTAAAAGCCTCGATATACTGTACTAACACTAAAAACTGCATCACGATAACTGAATTCTGTGTTAATGTGTCAAGTTTTACATCAATAAACCCATTACACATGACCCATGTTATCTATAGGATACCCCTAACCTTGTGTGTTGTATGTTGCTTAGCAACCAATGCTGACTGTTAACAGACTACTTTGTGTGGCAGAAGAATTGTTTATTGTGAATATTGTTAATATTAAGTTATTTATTGAACACTGGATTTCATTGTTTTTGTAGCCATTTTCTAAAAACAATAAACCACTCAAGAGAGCGCATGTTACAGATTGCACAAATTATGTCACAATATACTTTATACTCTATGATATATCATGATATCTTTTCAATATACAGTGCCTTGCATAAGTATTCAACCCATTCAGACTAGTACTTGGAAGTCTGTTGGGTAAGTTCCCATCAGCTTTAGTTTTTAGTAATTTTCAGCAAACTAAAGCAAGTTCTCTTGTAAAAAAAAAAATCCCCTGTATTTCGCTCCATCCATTCCCCTCTTAATTTCGACAAGTAGCTCAGGTTGTGAGGATAAAAAGCGTCTCCAGTTCATAATGCTGCCACGACCATATTTCACTATAGGAAGTGCACCTTCCAAGTGAGACTTGACTCAAACAAATATCTCAATCTTGGTCTCATTAAAAAAAAAAAAAAAACAAACAAAGTACAATGTGTTGTTCTTTAATGAGTCATTTTAATTGTTCCCAAATTGCTGTGGTGGAAGAGGAATAAAACGTTTGTGAAGTGGGGTGGTAACAGTAACTCATTCTTCACACCACCTTGCCGTCGATTATTTTCCTGTAAAAGCACAACTCAAGTGTGTTATTCTTTATCTATCATACCATATGCATACCTGTTTGTATTTTGAACCTGTATGTAGTTATGAGTGTGTGCTGTGTGCAGGATTTCCCTCATGGTGAATTCCTGCACTCGGTGAGGATCGGATACACCATCGGCCACACCGTGTCTCTGACGTCCCTCATCATCGCCATCTTTATTTTGTGCTTTTTCAGGTAAGCCAACGATGTGCCACCGGTTCCAACCGGTTTCAGCATGCATATATTTGTTTTCCTCAGCGCAGTTGCAGTGCGTCACTGAATTACACCGCTTTACGTAACTTTACTGTCCATTAAAACATACGCATTACAGTTAGCAGAAAATGCTTCCAAACGAGTCATATATTCAGGTTTCTTTCATCACTTACAAAACGAGCAGCACAGCATCTGTTTCACGTTATCTCTTTCCCATCATACAGAGGTGGCTCTGATACCACAGAACTGGCCACATCTTAAGTAGTTGTCTTTTTTATGCCTTTTAAACCATCACACAGTCAATTAAACAGGAAAACAGGCCTCGCACATGCTGTCGTCTCCCGAATGAAAACAACACGCACCAGATGGTGGCTGCGTACACACTCTCTTGAGCAATTGCTAATAGCTAGAACAGTATGTGTCACAGAAAAGAAAGCAAGTTGTATATATGCAAGATATGTAGTTATGAGATAGATAATAGTTTTATGGTGTTTCATGTCCAGGAAACTCCATTGTACGAGGAACTACATCCACATTCACCTCTTCCTGTCATTCATCCTGAAGGCCATCGCGGTGATAATGAAGGACGTGGCGCTCTACGAGGTGGATCCAGACGAGTGCAATCCTGGTTCTGTAAGCGGTTTCGCTACATAATTCTTCCGTTTTTAAATCTCTAAAATTTCATAACTTTGGGTAACTTGAACGATGACATTGACAAAAACATGATAATTTTTCTCAGTATTGAAATCCCAATTATTTAGCATGACTATTTCTTACAATCATCCCACCAATTTAATAACAAAACAATGTCTTTTTGCGATTTATTATGTAATTTTTTAAATTTGAACAGCTCTGATTGTGCTCTGGTTACAAGATAAATCACAAGTACATATTAATGCGCTCGTTCTATATCCTTATCGTTATCATTATTATTTCTATAGTAGCAGCAAATTAACTGGGACTTTTATGGCGGATGTTGCACATACTGTAATCTAAGTCTAATAATTAACAGATTATAAACATGTTATTTAACAAAGAAAAACACATTATTGTTGATATGGTGAATTTTTCTGTAAGGAGATGTTTATTTCAAATTTATAGAAGGAGTCTCCAGTGTCAGCACTTTGTAACTTTTCTAATTAAGAGAAAGCAATGGACTGTTTACAGCTGTTATAACATAAGTGATAACAGGAACTAACTTGTTTTGTAGATATTACACAACATTAAATGTATTGATCAGTGGATTAAAAGCACAATGTGTTGTTGTTTAATAATTTAGAAATCGTAATAATTGGCAAACTGCATCATACCACCCTGTCATTGATTATTTTTCGATAAGAACATTCCATAAAATTTATAAGATTTTGATCCCAGTAAGACTGCTAAGTGCTAACCCTAGTCATATTACTTCATAGCATCTTTAAATGATAATTTCAAATGCAATTAAATTAAATTTCAAGTCCAAATTAATAAATAAATACAATTAATCACCACCGAATGCCAGTAAATAGACTGTTAAAATGTCTGAAAATGGATTTAATATACCACTAATATAATTTTCAACAAACTTTTCAATAACAAGCAGAAACAAAGCTACCACCTTTCCTGCTAATCAACCTGACTCTTGCTGTTAGAGTTCTGCCTTTAATTTAAAGGAAACATCCGACCTTCAGCTTCACCTTCATGGTCCTTCGGGAACTGGGAGAGATAGCGGCTCACACTTTATCTCAGCATTTACAGTCAGCGCTTGAGCGTTTTATTGTGTGTCATATCAGGACTACTGATCTGCTGGGCCTCTAATGGAGTGCCTGTTATGGGTTAATGGTCGTAGCATGAGGCTAAATCATTGCCCAGAGCTGTTAAAACTTCTGTGAGGAATTCAGATACTACCTGCTACCTCAGAAATCTGACCATCAGCAACCTCGCTCTGTGTGTGTGTGTGTGTGTGTGTGTGTGTGCGTGTGTGTGTAAATCTATTTAGGTATGTTTGCTATCTAACTTTTAATCTTCTTTCTGAGTATCATTTGTAGTCTTAGTACCTAACTCCAGCACTCATGTCTAGTAGTTTCTTCTTTCACACTTGTTTATGCTCAGTTTCTAGAAATGTATAGTTCTGTTATATGAATACTTTGGTGAAAAAAATCAATCCAATCCTCAAGTGTAACCCATTAGCCAAAACTTGTTTCGTGTTTGATGTTTGCTTCTTTGCTACAAAGCTAGTCTAGCTAACAGATAATGAAAGACTCAAAAGTCTCACAAATGTTTATATACTTGCTTCAAATGACAATGTCATTTTTACATAAAATAGGAAATATCCATAGTGAGTATTTACAAAAATTAAGTTAAAAATGGAAATATATTATTATCTATGTTAATCACGTCCCAGATTACGTTAAGTACACTACTAACTGATACCAGTTATCCAAAATGGCCACCTCCATAACTCTCCAGCATTCAGCTAAGGTTGTGTTCATGTGTATAGATGTGATAATGTGATATTCATGTGATAATGTGATCATGTGATATTCATGTGATAACACTTCAGGAAGTCTGAGTGATATTACTGAAGAGCTGGATGTGGTTTGAGGAAGATAACTATATGTTAAATATAGGCACGTCACTGAGTGTTTTATTCCTTACATATACTGTATATTACTACATTGAACACTGCTCATTTTTTCTTTCAGGGCACGTATTTAAGTTTTTTGTTGATCTTTAATTACTTTAGTTTTTCATATTTTCTATAAATCCATTAGTCTCTTGAGAAGTGTAATCCTTATTACTGCTGCTGGGTTTTTTTTGGTTTGTGTTCGAGACAGCGGGGATTTTTCTTAGTCATGCGTCTGGCCCATGGCTTTACACCCTGCTAATGTGTTTAAATTTCTCTAGTGCGAGACAGTTTTATATCATTCGAGACCTGTAGTGAAGCCTTGAGGGTTCGCACTCACGCCTTTCGCAGTTCCATTTCTCATCTGGGATCAATGATGGGAGGCTTTTAGGGCTTTTTTCGCTATTATTCTCTCAGGAGCCCTTTCTGAATTCCACAAACAAATGACACGTAATGAAAAGAAATCCGCCTGTGGGTGACAAACTCCAGCCGCAGAGACCTGCAGCACTGTGTGAATTAGAGTTTTGCCTGATTTTAGCCCTCATAGTGACTTTTAATGCCATTTTACATACATGCCCTTGTCCTTCTTTTTTAATTATTGATGAATGAATAGCACATTCATGCCGTCGTTTCACTCAGTCTGGGATGCTTTTCCAAAAGTCTTTAAAAGTTTAAATCCATCATATATGACCTCTCATTAAATGTATATGGAGATATTACGAAGAAAAATAAAGCTTGGGAGGAAGTAGTAGAGATCTTTGGTGCCTCTGGTGAGGGTACGTAGCTAGTGCAGTTAGCTTGTTTTGCTAATCTGGAATTAAGCTAATACGGAGCAGAGCCTAGGACGTACAAAAAAAAAAAATTCACACTTATTAGTGTTTTCTTTAATTTGTGTTCAACTAGTTGGCTTTAGAAGCTTTATCTAGCTACTCTGAACACTGGACTGAGCGCACCCACAAGCGTCAACAGTAGCGCTCGCTACACGCCAACAAGAGACTACAAGTGACACAAACGACTTTAGGTTTAAGTTAATGCTCTTTTGGCATTTGATGTGACAAATGATCAACAAATTCTCTAATTTGTCTCATATATAAACTCCTGGATTAATTGGTAAATATTTAAATGATAAACATCATACCACACAAAAAGTTTACTTTCAGTCACGCACCTTTTTTTATTAACCCTGAATGACCAGTATGTCTGCTGTCTGAGGTGAGCACTGACAGCTGCGGAGCATGAGAGAACTTTACCCTTCCCTGAAGCAAACAGTGTTAAATCAGTCACCGGGACAGTCTGTCTTTTTTTTTGCTAGGTTTAGTGCGAGGCACGGTGTTTGCCAGATCCTTCAGAGCGTTTGGAGAGGTTGCTAATGGTCTGCTTAAACAGGGTGTGTAACGGGCCCGTGTTTGCTCTTTGCTACGCAGCAACCATAACTGGTTAGGTTTGATTCCTGTGCGTTATTATGGATTATACCCCAGTGTTGCTGAATGCTTGATATTGATTGGTCAGAAAGTTGATTAACTTTCTATAAGAGCAGCTCTGAGAATAGTTCCAGTTGCAAGGCAAATCACAGGTTTATATTAATGCACTCGTTCTAATACATTATCATAGTCTATTGCTGCAGTCGACATGGATGTGGAGCGTCTGAATTTGGAATTACATCCTGTTTTGTGTTTTGTTAGTAACAAGCTAGCCAGCTAACATGATTGGTTGGAGAATTACTGACTTATAAGAGGAATAAAACATTTCAGGAGGTGTTTTTTATAGATAAATGATCGATTTCAGGTTGGTAAGAGTAAATCTGCTTCGCATTGAGCTGCATCACACAACCCTATTGTTAATTATTTTCCTGTGACAGCACACCCCCGAGTGTTTTATTCCTCTCTTAAGGATTGTGAAATTCCACAAAGTGCTCAAATTGGCTTTTCTTCAGCTTCCTCTGCCACAAAACATTTATAGGCTTCTGTCTTTTTGTGTGTGTGTGGTATGGAGTAGTTTAAGTTGGTAATCTGTTGTATAAACACTCCACGTGTCGCCTGGAAAAAAGGATACGTCATGTCTGTCACAGTGGCAATGTGCAAACACTCCAGTTCCTCCAGCTCACCCACTCATCCAGCGCTGGTCAACACACCACGCCTGATTAAAGAGCCCTAGAAATGTTCCGTGCAGCGCTCAGGCTTTATGGCACTATTTCTGATATGCAAAGCCACACAGATAACGGCTGATAATGGTAATCAAACAAACGGAATTGAAAAGACGGCGCAGATCAGGCCATTATTCTAAAGCCACTGAATAAATACTGTATGTGCCAGGGTTTGATGTGGTTATTTCAACAGCGCAGATGGTTAGCATTAGTGACGTGGAATATAAACTATTGTCATATTCAAAGAGGCAGTTAGAATATATTAACAACTTCTGGTACTCTATTAATGGTAGTTATACAGAACAAGCTATCATTTCAGTTCGATAATTTCCCATGAACTGATATACTCTTCAGTTATTTTAGCTACCTAGCTTATTTTCACCTCAGCGGCTAACAACATATGACATTTTAGCTAGTATAAAAGTTCAATTACAAGTAGATATGTTTTGTAGATATGTGTTGTTTTTGTACACCTTGCTAAGTGGGCGAGCTAATGGTCGCTAGGTCTGCTAATCACCCAGCTAGAGCTAGCTAAATTTGTTAACTAGCTTTGCTGATAATTCATCAAGTTGTAATGCTGATAGTAGAACAAATTCTTTTAAAAGTTGCATTCAAAGTGTAAATACTTAAGAGTTTTACTATTGGAACATATTTGAATATTAATTAGCCTATTCAATTATCAGATAAAATGAATATTAATGAACATTACAATGAAAATAATGAGGCAGTGTCAGAATTCTGTCATGTTTCAGATTAAATGCACTGTGTACATGCATTATCACTTTTACGACGCATCTGAAATGATTTTGGTTCAGACAGATGTTCATTACGTGTTAGCTGCATAAGGCTACTTTCTCATTTTCTGTTTTTACATGGAATTCTTTGGGAATCTGCCACCTGTGTTTTTTTATTCTTAATCACAGTTGAGTTTCCAAAATGGAAAGAAGTTCAACTTTTCATAAAAGCGCTATTGAAATGAAGTGCTTTTTTTTTAAACCTCCTGACCAATCAGTAAGCAAGGTCTGGGGACAAGTAACAAAAAGAAACATGGAGGACAGAGTGCCAGTGAAAAATGAATCTTACTAGTGAGCGAATATAAAGTTATTTTATGACACATAATAACGCAATGTTACTAAAAAATAACAACTTGGCTATTTTGGGACTTTTATTTCCTCTTTATTACTCATAATAATATATCTAATAATAATAATTTAAAGATAATAAAATATCTGCGTATCACATGAGGTGCTTTTCAGAAAATAAAAGCGTGAAAGCACTCTTAGACTCACAGATCTAATGCAAAACTGAAGAACTAAACTTTAGAAAACGAACTTGTCTTGGCTGATTGGAAACATTTTAGAGTAGAGTAGAGCGTACTTTATTCATCCCCAGATTGGGTGTCACAACAGCAACAAGGAAGGCTAAGACTTAACAGTTCACAAGACTTTTAACAGTGCACAAAAAGCTCACAATATACCACAAAAAAGAAGGAATAAAAATATACATATAAAGAGCGCTCCAGGTTATTTCCAGACTGAAATTCCTGTACAGATTAACTGAAATATGAAATATACTGCAGGTTGGCAGGTGTAAAACTGTACACAGACATGTGTGATGAGCAGTTGTGGTAGTGTGTGTATAAAAATGTACAGTAATTATACGTAAAGTGGCAGTGTGTGTGTGTAAGAATGTGCAGTGACCCTATGGAAAATTTGTTGTGCTATATGCAGTGTAGTATTCTGGGGATGCAAAATCACTAAACATGTCCGTTGTCTCCAATGTCCTCATAGCTGCCCAACCTCGTCGTGGACTCATCATAGTGTCAGATAACAGTGGGCAAGAATGTCTTCTTGTACATTTCCTTGTTACAGCGAAGCTGGCGTAGTCTACTGGAGAAGAAGCTCCGCTGTTTGGTCAATGTGGCATGGAGGGGGTGTTTGCTATTGTCCATGTTCCTCTCACTTTTGTCCACCATCCACCTTTCCATCACCACCAACAGCACCTCCAATTTGGCGTAATTAGCAAATTTTTCAATAAGTGTTAACTATTTGATTAAGAAAACTACTAGAATATTTCTAACCTGTGTAGAAATGTGTTTTTCTCTTTCCTTTTTGACTCTCGTAACATGTTCAAAGCACGTCCGGCTTTTTTGTAATGTCAGTATCTCAATATTTCCGATTTCCTTACCACAATATATCATCCCACCATTGATCCCAGTCTAACAGCGCAACCTTAAGAACCCAGACACTGATCATGATTTTATCTGACGATTGACTTTCACTTCCCCCAAGATTCACTTTTTTACTGAAGTTACACAACACTTCCTTCCCTGTTGTTAATGCAGCTGTAAAGCAAAGCATCCTCTTTATATAAACCTGTTACAGAAAGGTGATGCCCTGTATACACACGTGTTAAATGATAGTAAACATGCACTTTATTTATTACAGGTAGGATGCAAGGCTGCAATGGTGTTCTTCCAGTATGGTGTCATGGCCAGCTTCTTTTGGCTGCTGGTGGAGGGCCTCTACTTACACGCACTTCTCGCGGTCTCCTTCTTCTCCCACAGGAAGTACTTCTGGTGGTACATCCTGATTGGCTGGGGTGAGTGAGCGTGCTCAGCAGATTTACGGTTGTTGTGATGTCCATAATCAACAGCACGGTTACGATGAAGCTGGTTTGAGATAGTTGTAGCAACAGCTGCGCTTTGGAAGTTCAGCTTGAAGTCAGAATCAGATTATAGCACACTAACTATAAACAAAGTTTTATTAGGAAGATAAATTGTATTTTTTTTAACCAGAGTTCAGCAGAACGGCATCTATTTATTACTATGTCATGGAACTTATGCCATCCGTTTGTGGAATAGGAATAAGTAAGGAACAAACACTCTGTGTATAGGAAAATAATCAATCACGGAGTCGTGTGTTGTGGCCTGACATAAACCTGAAGTTGATTTTCCTATAACAGCACATTCTGAAGTGTTTTATTCTTTTTATACCACAGCAATTTGCCAACTGTTACATTTTTTAATCATTTAAAAATGACGTAATTTTTATCTGTTTATAGTTACATCTAATTTTGTGCAGTGTCTGAGAAACAAGTTAGTTCCTGTTATTATTTATATTATAGCAGTTCCTATAAACAATTGTTACTTTCTTTCCTTTCCCTTGAAGGTAATAAAACAAAACAATGCAGCTTGTTACTAACAAACCACCAAGCGTAACCTTTTCTGTCCCGAAGGCTTGGTGGAAAACTAAACGTTAAGGCTTTACCTCTGAGTGGTACAAAGCACTGACACTGGAGACTCCGTCCATAAATGTTAAATAAATATCTCCTTACAGAAAGCTGTTAGTTGTCCTATGTTAGTTGTTTCTATAGAAACAATAACATATTAGATGGAGTGCATTAATATAAACTTGTGATTTGCAGCTGCACTACTGTCAGAGCTGCTGTTATAGAAAATTAATCAGCACCTTCTGACCAATCAGAATCAAGAATTTAACAGCACTATGGTATAAGAGCCACTAATAAATAATATAGAATATGATAAATAATGCACTATGAATGTGAGTATTAGCAGGAGTGCTAATGCTGTACAGTCTAGTACTGCAGTTCCAAAATGACACGATGCGATATCAAAGGGCCTTGAGTCTTGATCTCAGTGATCTGACTTTTAAACCGCGTCCGATCTGACTTTTAAACTGCGTAAAGGCTATGTATTATCAAAAAAATCAGCCTGATGCAACATTGCAACTTGCGCAATCGAGAAAAGTGAAAAAAAGGTTAACCTGACATTTGAGATCTCAGGGAGCGCTCCAGTAGGCTGACCAACGCTCTGAGGAGAAAAATGCATTTAAAGCAGCGAGGACTCACCCGGGCCTGTGAGAAAAACAATGTACACCGATTCATAGCTCTGGATCGCAGTGTCCTAACAGTTTCGTGATTTCACCGGTGTGAATCACACACACAGCGTTTAAATAGCAGCATGCGGTAGAACTGATAAACCCTTCAGATATGTTGACAAAATATCTTCAAGATTAATATGCAGTTCCAGTTATCTCCACTCCCTAGCACGAAACACCTTAAAATAAAATTTATCAGTTAAAATAAATAATAAAATAATATTTACCAGTTGCCCTGTTATGCTTCGAAAATTAAAATTGTGACTGATTGACCAAATGACCTTTTGCTGTCAGCTTTTTCCACCCAGCCCATGTGTGATTGTGTGTTTGTTTCTAACAGGAGTCCCAGCGCTCTTCATCACCATATGGAGCATTACTAAAGCCTACTTGCATGATGTCGGGTAAGTGCTTCTTTAGTGCTTGTTATTTTTTCCCTCTCAGAGCTCTGTAAAAACCCCACACAGATTTGTTTAATGTACACAAACATTTATTCCTGAAGACGGTTGCGTGCAGCTGCCTCGCTAGAAGCTTACTCAACCTCGAAGCCGCTACAC
This sequence comes from Pangasianodon hypophthalmus, assembly GCF_027358585.1. NCBI lineage: Eukaryota > Metazoa > Chordata > Actinopteri > Siluriformes > Pangasiidae > Pangasianodon > Pangasianodon hypophthalmus. Next base: position 2,939,747 of record NC_069730.1, on the reverse strand, counting down.
TATCAGGGATTGGTGTACACAAAAGAAATGTCGCGTCAAAACACATTTCTTCAAATACAAAGCTGAGTTCTCTGTGTTTATGAGTTGGAGGAAGGCAGCATCACCTACAACGCTTCGGTTGAACTTTATAGCAAGCTAAATGTCCAAATTACACATTAAAGTGCAGTAAAGACTCCATATGGTCATACTTATACTGTATATACATGACTTATACACACATATACACAGCTGACAAGAGAAAATTCAGATTTAATGATGTAATTGTGATGCTTTGCTTTTAAACTGGAAATAAATGATGTGTCATCTCGAAGGTCAGAACTGTTTATTTATAGAACAGCGTGTGCATTTATATTTATTCATCTCGCAAACGCTTTTTATCCAAAGCAGCGTATAAATGAGTCAGAATTTAATCCAGCTAAGGCTCAAGAGCCTTGCACAATGATATAACAGCGTCTCTGACAATCGTATGCTCACTAACGCAGAGCCTAGATTTAAGAATATCATATGCACAAGCTACAATTGCACAGTGAAATTCTTAGTTTGATCCTTCTCACGGATGCTGCAGTAGAAAATAAAGCATAAATAATAACGAATAAAAAAGTGTTACCATGATCAGTGTTAATAATTGTGTAGTATATGGCTCAATATATTTTTATGAGCCTCATTAAATTATTTATAGTAGTGAGGACAAGATTACGCGTGTTATTTCATTTACTTCACACGTGAGTTATTTCATATGTGTGTTATTTCATTTACTTCACACGTGAGTTATTTCATGTTATTTCATATGTGTGTTATTTCATTTACTTCACACGTGAGTTCAAGTGTGTAGATACCCATATGTAGTAAAAAAGCACGTTTCAGTATGTAACACTTTGTAACTACAAGTTATTAGTGCTTTAAGTGATTAAATTAGCACTTTGTTATTTATAAAAATTAATTTAAAACATAATTTAAAGACTGATGGACTCTTAGTCCCTGACCTAGTGAACTAGCATGAGACTAGAAAGCACTTCCATACGTCGCTCTGGATAAGGGCGTCTGCCAAATACTGTAAATATTTATTTATTTATTTATTTTTGTATGAAATGGCATCATTACATCCATGGTTTTCATTGTAGGGTCCATGATTTATATCCAGTATCTCTGAGTGTATTGCTGTTCTTTTTTGTTTGTTTGTTTGTTTGTTTGTTTGTTTTTAAATCACATGACTGTGGTGATTACCGACGACTAGCATCACTGTTGTTAGAGTCACTTTTTAGTAAGGCTAATAAATAGTCACTTGTAATGACAAGGGTTAATCTAAAAACTATAACTAAAAAAACAAGTATACGTAACGTTAACTTGAATCTATCTACAGTTTTAGTAAAACCAGGAAGTGCTTTTAATATGATGCACAATGTTTCTACATCCGGGTGAGTGGAAGGTTCAGGAATAAAAAGCTCTAATGGCTTGAATAAATGGTACATATTTGTCTTGTTGTTCTTCAAATTAAATCTATGCTGTGTGTGAAGTTTGAGAACCCCTGCATTACATAAACTGTATAGTACAAAATTATCAGTTTGATTTTAAAAAAACATGGTGCTGGTAGCAGTTTTATTTTTTTGTAAAATTGCAACATTTTAATATTATCGCTTGCATTCTGTGCATAAAGGCAATGAAAATAACATTTAACAATGTTAAATGCCATGGTGATAAATGTACTATTGTTCTGTGTCTAATCTATTATTATTATTATTATTATTATTTATTTTAATTCTTTTTAATTTTCACTTTTTAATTTGAAGCACTTTGTACTTTATGGATGACAGGTGATATACAAATAATAATAATAATAATAATAATATATTTACACATTTAGCAAATTCTTTTATCCAAAGCTTTGAACAGCAGCTCTCAAACACTCCTGGGGCTCACAAACTTACAGCACAAAACCTTAATCATACAGACATTTATTTGCATGACGGCTGCCTGTGTGTGTGGGTGTGTGTGTGTGGGTGTGTGTGTGTGGGTGCATGTGTGTGTGTGTGTGTGTGGGTGTGTGTGTGGGTGAATATATCTGGATATATAGCCTGTCATTATTGTAACGATCACATCAGTGCTATACTCTTCAGAGTAAACAGAGACGGATACTTAGCGTCCATTAACGTTGTACAGACGTAGTAGTTCCACCTGGACCAGCAGAAATACAAGCCAGCCGTTTTCTTCTCGTAAAACAGCCTCGGAAATATATCGAAAACAGGATTAACTGCCCTCAGTAAATCCGGTAGACATAATGTTCAGTGCAGCTCAGCAGCAAAACTCAGATCCAGGGTTCAGTTTATGAATCACGCTGCCTGGAAGTGAACGGCGTGTTTGGCAAAAAAAAACTAAATTACACAAATTTTCTCATTCTCTAAATGCAGTAGATGAGCCAAGAAAGATAGATAATAAGTGATGGCTGCTTGTAAGCTCCATTTTAGCATTGTGCAAAAATCATCTTACTCAACTTACTCATGTGGTTTCAGACAGTTTTCTATAAAAACGGACGAAATGACGTCTCTGAGCTAAAAACAGCTGCATCGCGTCCTTCCACAGCACATACTCTGGTATCGGGTACTCAGATACACTCAGAGCAGAACGGTACTAAACTGTACCTTTCCTGGATTTAACTGTAATGTGTATCTTTTATCTGTGGATATACTGTATATAATGTGTATATAGTGTATCTTTAAAAATGATTTAAGGTTTAGCTTTAAAGGTACACAACATTCACCTTTCTATGTAGAAGCTACGTACTAAAGGTACAAAAGGTGTACACTTGAGGCTGCCATGTCAGTGCCAAGGAATAGTACAGTTTAGTACCCTTTTTTCTGAGATTGTAGAAGAGGAAAATTTGTATATGTGATTTGAATGATAGTATAGTTTCAGAGTCATTTGTGTATTTATTTATTTATTTATTTAATTATCAAGTCAATATTGTATGTCTCTTCCTGTTTATTATTTATTTAATGTTTTGTATTTTATTTTTTTAATCATTTTTGTTATTTTAATTTTTATTAATTCACTTATTTCTTTTTTTAAAGTTGTTTCTATTCAGCTGGTATTTTTGAGCCAAACTGTTTTTCAAGCTGTATTTTTTGAGCCAAGTATGTGATGAATTAAACTAACTGTAAGCTACTTTAGCAAAACTAAAGAGTTCAGAAGTCAAAGAATGTCTTCCCTTTGAGATATGTTGGAGAAAAAAATTGGGTACATTTAATTTTTGACCAAATTAAACCAAGCACCATTAAACCAGTGCATTCATTCTGTTTTGAACCAAAAGAGATCAAAATGGAAAATCTACATATATCGAACAAAAATGGCATTGTCTTGTTTCCTTTACAGATGTTGGGATTTTATTGATGACAATCTGTGGTGGATTATAAAAACTCCCATTTTACTAATAATCCTGGTGAGTTGCTTAGTCTTTTTCTATAGCCTGGAATCATAGCTGAAGGTATGTCATAATCAATGATTGTCCATATTTGCAGCTGAATTTCATCCTCTTCATGTGCATCATCCGGATTCTTCGTCAGAAAATCAACTGCAGGGACATCGGCAGAAACGAATCGAATCAATACTCGTGAGTTTGAAGTGCATGACATAAATCAGAGAAGGTTTTTCTTTACAGGATTTATAAACAGCATGTTTATTCCTTGTAGAATTGTGTTGTGTCATTATATTGATTTTGTTTGTAGTGAGGATTTTAAACTGCACACATTGGTATTCAGACCTCAGCCGTAACTACAGAGTTGTGCACATGCAGTGGAGTTTGAGTAAAACAGAGTTGTGACTCATAATTCTAACCTTGAACTTCAGCACATTTTTCTTGTGTGTTATCGGCTGGAGCGGGGAGCAGTATGAAGTCCAGCCCGCTGTCTGATAGTTTGTTGTTACCACAATATGTCATGCTGAAATTTATGTTTTGGGCTGTTAAAATACACAGGAAGATTTATGGAATGCCAGTCAAGGCTGATATTAAATACATAAATATGACACTATTAATTAATTAATAGTATCCTCCCTGTAAAGTCCACAAAACTTTTTTTTCACATGTACAACATTAGAGGAGATGCATCTTAATCTGAGACATTGCTTAATTTGAGGACCGAAATTTTTACTGATAAAATCATGAACAACACATGAGTGCTTGGTCAGCTTATCCTTCAAAGCAGAAGTTTTCTTTACAGCAAAGCGCATCGAATTATCCAAAGCATTGGCATTACTTTATTAATTGTGAATTAAAAGCATTATAAAATAGCCTATATCCCACGCACACATTATAACTTCATGACCTTGATATGATTTGTTGGATCAAGTGCTATTTTATATGCTGCTGAATAATAAGTGTGAAAGCCACGTTGTTAAATTAAACCAGATCTGTAGTGATTAACGTGACGTGACATTTACATTACATTAGAAAGCAAAGAAAAAGAACGTGACCTGTTTTTCAGTCTGCATTTTCTATCCGTGATTTTTTTTTTCTTTGCTTAAATGCAAGTGCTTGTGTTTAAAGGTGATGGTTTAGATGTTAATGAAATGACCATGTCTTTGACACTTCTACTCAAGGAAGAATCTGGTAACCTCAGATAAACTACACGCAGATAATTTTAATACTCTAAACGGGGAAACCAGAAAATGACTTGAACATGTGCGTAAACCAGCTCTGAATACAAGGAACTTTCCTCACGTAAATATTGATGTAACTTTTGAACTTAAGTTGCTGACACTGTGTGTTATCCTTTATGATTACGGGAGCAAATATTCCATGGTTGTTATCCCCTAATTTGCAGGAGGTTGGCGAAATCGACTTTGCTTTTGATTCCTCTGTTTGGAATAAACTACATCATCTTTGCCTTCATGCCTCATCAAGTACGGTCTTACATGCGGCTGGTGGTTGACCTTATGTTGGGCTCTTTTCAGGTATGTGATAGAACTTTCTCTCTCTCTCTCTCTCTAACACACACATGCACACACAACGTCTTTATTTCATTCTCATTGTTGTTTATCTGGTTCGGATTCCTGAAATGCCAGGAAAATCCATAAAGTGGCAGCAGCAGTGATGAATCCGTCCTGGGATCTGCAGTCCCCCTCCCTTTATACAGACTTGTTTGTTTTTGAGCCAAAAATGGCTGTCAGGGGAATCTCATCCCCAACTCATCTCTCTTTCTCCAGAGTCTAATAAAATATGTAGAGAGTGAAATATGACCATGTCTTTAGTAGTAAATGTAGTTATATTGAAACTGGTACAGTGGGTAGTGTAAGTAGAATTCCCCAAAGCATCATGAAAGGTTATGCAACATTGTTGCTCTAACTGTTTGTTTTGAGAATCCATTTTTAAGCGCTGTAGGGAGAACATAGAGAACACACAGACATTACATGTGATCTTACAGCGTCGACTCAGTAGGACTGTCTTATTAGCTGCTACTGTTCCTATGAGGAATGCACAATATTGCACATATCCTAAATATTGTATCATTTTTTAGCAACGGTCAGTAAGGGGTAGGATTTATTTTCTTTCGCTGGTTGGGCAAATAAATAACGAATAACCTGGACATGAAATCTGCTCATACTACAATTGCACAAGTAGTGTATATACATTTTACATATTTTAAAATTTATTTTAAAAATCTATGTACATCTGTCTAAGTTTGTATTAAATATACATTTTACTATTTTGCTGTAATCTCATGTTGGTTGGATTGCAGCTAAATGAAATTCCGTTACTTGTACGATGACAATAAAGAATTTTATCTTAATAATCCAGGACTATTCTCATCATTTATTTACTGTTTTTCCTCCCTCAGGGCTTCTGCGTAGCCATTCTGTACTGTTTCCTAAATGGAGAGGTAATACAAACATTATTTCTCATTTTAAGTAAATATTTAACTAACCATTGGGGTTAGTAAAAAGTAAAACGAAGGTGGTTTTCGTAAATTTAAATGCAATTTGAATAATATAATCTCAAAGATTGAGTAAGAAAACTGTGGCTCGCAGTACAGCCATGCAAAAGATGTCGCTAGTCTTCCTTTTATTCACTGTATTTACCCAGTATACACTATTAATACATCATCGCCACCCGTTGGATATATTTTGAACTACAGTAATATACGGAGCATACTTAAAATTATGGTTAATTATAATATTATTGTTTTCGGGTGTTTTTGAGAACAAGGATTCAGGTACTCATTGGTGCCAAGCATCCATGTTTGAATGAATTTCTGATTGACATGATTGCCAGTCACATGGGAAAACCCATCAATCTCCGCCCACGAAACCACCTACAACAAACAAATCATGCATTTCCTGACGGACATCAAAACGTCCTTGTGAATGTTGGCTTAAGTGACGTCACTTTGGGCAGTTATATTTAAACATCTTGTTGCTGATTTTCCCACTAAAGATAGTGTTACGCTCATAAAATTCATTGTTCATTTCTCTAATTGTGGTTCAGGTGCAGTCTGAAATCAAGCGGAAGTGGCGGCGGTGGCACATGCAGAGGTTTCTGGGCACCAACACCAAATACCACCAGCCTTCTCTGGCCAGCAACGGCAGCACCTCCAACACCCAGATCACCATGCTGACCAAGTGCAGCCCCACCACGCACCGCATATCAGGCTGCATGGACGACTTCTCCACCATTTGAGATGACAGAATGGCCTAATATCCAAAAATCCAGAACTCTCCCACACTCCAGGGTCGAGCTCAATCCTGAACTGGTTTCCATCATCACAACGTGAACGGCATGGCAGTGGAATGCTGTGGAGTTTAGATGGTCGGTGTTAAATAGGCATGTGGTGTAGTGCATCCATGATGTGAATGCTGATGTTCTTAGTCATTCTAGTAGCTAGCCCTAGCGAGGGACACTGGGGGGTGAGGGGGACCTGGGGGGGGAAGGGGAAGGACAGGTTTCGGGACATGTCATTATCAGGAAACTTTCTGACATGCAAATATTTGTAATCATCATGTCCAGCATCTGCGAGCGAAGAACAGAGAAGATTGTACTCTGTGAAGTACGTGAGTGTGGAGTATGTCCTGTCCAAATCTTGAATCATCCCAACTCTTTCATCCCACACGCAAACACACACACACACACACACACACACACTCATCCCAGGTTTGGATTGGTGATGTGAGGGCTGACATTTAGTGCTGTCATCTCCCTTCATCTGGGCCTCATTAGCCTGCTCTAGTTGGATTAAATTGTCACTCCTCAAACCCTTAATTACCTGTAAGGTGACCTCAGAGGTGTGTATTAAGCCTGTTTATTTCTTTTTTTTTTTTTTGCTCTCATTATTATTTGGATGTGACCAGCATGAACAATCTTGCCTTCTTGTCTGCTTTTCCTACTTGTTTGTTATGCTATCCTTCCTTTTCTCATTTTAATTGCAGACCCCTGGTCTGTTCCACTGACAGTCATAAAGAATGTTTCCTTTTAATTCCAGTATATTTATCATGTATGTATGCACGTACGTATGTATATATTCGGGGTGTTTTGTGCCTGTAATGTTATTTTATAGATCTATCTGTAAATGTTGGCATTGTAAGTTGTAATTTTGTAAGATTTGTATTGTATATGAAGTGTATTATTGTGCTATATTCAGACAGTTCAGAATACTCATATTTTTTTATATTTGTAAATGTAGTTGATAATTTTGGGACCAGAGTGTCTGATCAAAATCATATTTTCTGTGGTTTGGTACAATTCTCATGAATGTTTACATGCATGATCCTAATACATGTGTAGAAGAGAACACCTATTTATGTACATGACATGGTCAATTAAATAGTTTTTCAGATATTTCTCACTCACATCTGCTGTATATTCATGAAAGCTGAAAAAAAATATTAGATTTCATGTCTTGTGTGTAATGATGGCAGTCAGTTCTCCTAGACATGAAGACAGCGTGTAAGAATGAAATAGACGCTGGTGGTGAGTGTATGAGAGAGATACCATCTTTGTTTACCCGTACTCTAAAATACATTCCATCTGTTATTTATCCGTTAAATCCCTTGTTAAATTATTCCCATATCCCCCTACTTTCAGTGACATTCATCCATGTCCGGCGCTTTCCGACGTGTAGCACTCGACCCCACCAGACCCAGGAGCCAGACTGAGCACTCAGACTTGATTTCTAATTTGATAAGGAATCCTGAACATCCCGCTGTTTTAATAAACTGGATGATCTAACAGCAGACTCTGGTCCTAGGCCAGCTAAACTGAATCTCATAGTCAGCACAGTCTTGAAGACTTTCCTGTGGTGGAAAACGTACAGCTACAAAGCACTGACACTGGAGACTCCTTCCATAAACATTAAATAAACATTTCTTTACAGAAAACTTTACCACATCAGTGATTGGATGCTTCCTTTGTTAAATAATAAACAATTTTGTATGTTTTTATTATTATGTTTAGTACTTGTTAATGAGTTGTTTCTATATAAACGATAACGTATTATAGCGAGCATGTTAATATAAATCTGTGATTTGCCTTGCAGCCGGAACTACTGTCAGAGCAGCTGTTATAGAAAATTAATCAACACCAATCAGAATCAGGAATTCTTCAGCACAGGGGTATAAGTCATATAGACCTCTGAGATCTTTAAGGATTTTTATTAAAAATGGAGCCATGAAAAAGAGCCAATCCTGACTAATGTTAATACGTTTTTCATTAACCTGTAGCCAAACACTCGGCTTATTTTAGATTTATTTATTTGCACAACTGACTCACTGTTTGCGGTTTGGCTAAAATGCTTTCCCTGAACCACAAGGACAAAATAGAAAATAATTAGCTGCTGTCTCCAAGCCGCTGTGATGTATTGCAGAATAAAACAATGCAATCAGTGGAGATTTCATGCTAATCTGCCACATGGAATACCAGTTTAACAAACCATTTCAGTCTATAAGCTTCGGCTATGCAGCTTACTCTAATGCATTAATGACTTTGTGTTTTAACTTTTTTTAAAAACAATTTTTAAAAAGTTACATTTTCAGTGGTTTTACGTCATAAACCTGTAATAGAGTTAATACATTTTTATACATATTTATTATTTTGTTTCATTTATAATTTTAAATTACTTTTAGTATACTTCAAACTATCTGTGCTGCTATAATGGGTGAATTTCCCTCTGGGATGAATAAAGTGATCTATCTATCTATCTGTGCTTTTGGCTGTATAGTGTATTATAGAAGTGTAGCAGCATATTATGTTATTTAATATTAGGTAATTATAATAATTATATATTCAGATATTATTATAGTAGGTCTAATCATCGTTTTATCTTTGTACACAATTATTATACAAAGAATACGTCATGCTGTTCCTCAATCTCAAGTTTAAACATGTACTAAAATTAATATAAAACTCCCAGGGCCTGTCTGTCTGTCTGTCTGTCTATCCATCTATCTACCTTTCTTTGTAGCTAGCTATCTGTTTGATTATTTGTCTGTCTGTTAGGCATGTAAATCTCAGACATCCACACCATATGATACAATTTCGATTCTGATGGCAACGATTTAACATTTGACGATACCACTGAATCTGCTGCGATATGATATGTTGTGATACGATTCGATTTAGAGATCTTTGATAGTTATGTGACCAACTTTGTTCAGAATCAGGGGTAGGCCTACTGTTAATACTTGAACAATGCAGAAGACTATTTTAACAATATTAGAGTTATAGGTAAAATCATCTTCCTAGCCTATTTAGTTTAAAAAATATGAACGTCTAAATCACTATATAATCACTAATCCAAACATTATGATTATTGTATCTAAATCGTCTGATCAATCAGCCATACCTTTACAGCTCTACTGTCTGTAACTGACATTCTGCTCTTCTTGTTCATGAAATGTTCAGCTCCAGAAAATTAGCCCTGCCGAGGGGTGAGTTATTATTACCCCTAATGAAGGCACCGCTGGGATTCGAACCCAGGATCTCCTGTTTACTAGACAGGCGCTTTAACCAACTAAGCCACGGCGCCACACCGTCAACTGACTCTCATTCTGTAGTAATACAACCGGCTTATACATTTTATCACCTGTTTTGGCTCACCTGTCGAGCTCACCAACCACCAACCACCTAAGCCGGATTAAGGGAAAAGAAAGAAAATTATAACATAAAATAATAATAAAATAAAATAAAACCATGAAGGAAAAAATAGAGGTTATCTCCAATAATAAGAACTGTGATCTTAGAAATAAAAGTTTTCCAAAAGATCTGAAAAAAAGTCTCATGTACCTAATTTTCTCCCACTAAAGAAAACACATCACTGAGCTAATAATAAAAAAAAATGGAGAAACAGAATATTTCCACTGGAGTGAAATAAAGCACCTGCTGTGGAAGAGGATTTGTGTGAAGTCTAATAATAATTTATTCGCAAATCTGCCTCAACCTCACGCGCGCCCTTGTTCCGGAGGCAGCAGTGGTGTTTGCGGTGTCCTAGCGCCCCCGTGTGGCCGGTGCAGCGCTGTGCGTGTAAGGACCTCACTCGGTTCACTCGGTTGTGTTGAACCCGTTCAACTCTGCCACGAACTCGCTGAACCCGGCAGTCGCGCGCGCGTGAACGGCGCTGGAGCTCGGGGTGCGCGAGCGCGTGTGCGCGCGCATGCGAGGTAGACAGAGAGAGAGAGAGAGAGAGAGAGAGAGAGAGAGAGAGAGAGAGAGATGCCATTTTTCTGCGGTTTCACAAACTTTGTTTTGGCGCACTACCTTATCATCATGGTATGCGAAAATTGAACACAGCCATGAGTCGCACTTTTGCGTTCCGTGTCATAGCGCGTCTACGATTTTGAGTGTAGCCGAAATGATGGGGTTGGAATAATAATAGTAATAAAAACCGTAAGAGGACTGAAATGCGCGCGCGCGGAGGGAAATGGCACCGCTGTCGCTTTAACTGCACCGGACCGGAGCGCCCCATATGATTTTCGAGCTCCAATCACCACTTCCCTCTTTCCGCACGCGAACATGGCGAGGAAAAGGGCAGCTGTGTGAACGCAAAGGACGCCGCGCAGATGTGAAGCGGAAATCGGCTCTTTCATGGAGAGGGACAGCGCGCATCCCGGGGAGGAGAATCGGAGCTGGTTTGCACCAAAGAGCAGCGGATTACAATGGTCTGATCTTCTGTTCCGAATCGCTCCCACAGCTCAGGCCTTTGCAAACGCTTTACACCTTTCTGGATGTTTGTGGCTTTAGGCCTGACCAGCTCATAGCACACTCTGAGAATTCCTCTTAGTCAATCATTTCCAAAGCTTTCAAATGCATGCGGTATTTGTGCCTCACTTTCCTTCTCAAATCTGCCTGTGGGTGGGTGTGTGTGTGGGTGTGTGTGGGTGTAAAAAGGACTCAGCATTGTTCATTGCACATTTTAGTGTTTTCCCTGCACCTCACACACCTGATTCAGTCTAACTGAGTTGAAGGTGGTGTATTAGAGCAGAGAAAGAACTCAGATGTGCAGGACAGAGGGCTGGAATCCTGTGTAACACATTCCTACCTCTGTCTTTAAAGATGCACCTTGTAAAAGTGTTTCTAGAACTGTGATAGTGTTATCATGTTTAAAGAAACTTTAGGAAAGCTGCGATTCATAAGATCTCCCTGCATTAATTCTGCATCAGTTCTTTGAATCAGGCCTCTGCTCACATTTTGCCAAAGTAAAACAGATCATTAATTTTCATTTTCATTCCGCTTGTTAGAAAAGGAAATTGACCATAAAGTTCGAACAGCAAAATAATTCTGTCCAAGCTCCTACGCTTACACAAAAACGACTTAGTCAACATTCTTCATACATAAGCTTATGTAAAAAAAAATGAACACACAGAAGGAATATTATTATTGAATGTTGTTCCTACTTTTTTTTTTTTTATTGACTCTAAGTAGTTTGCTGCTGTAACTCTAATGGCCTCCTCTTGTAATTTCAGTTATAAAAGCACTTTCAGCGCCTTTATCCCTAAAAGGCAGCCTGTTAGGAGAGAGGTGAAGCCTTGTCAGTTTTTTCACCACAACTGCAGAGAGCAGTGACCTCTACAATTACAAACTGCTGCTTTTAATGCTTGTGAGTTCAGCTTCAGTGTTACCGAGGAGAGTGGATAAAATGTCATAGCTCACACACCACTCTTAATACAGGGAATTTGTGAAAGCACTAATGGATCGGAACAAAAAAGCAAGTAAACATTCTTCCTCCTGGATGCACTCAACATTTTAAAGGTGCCGTCAGCCATTTTTAAGTCAAAACACTGTTTTTGTACGTCAGAACTGTTTAAAAAAATTCTCACATTCAAGCAGCTTTAAATTAGTAATTAATAAAATATCGGCTCAGAAGGGAAACTGTGTTATCTGGTGATAAAAAACAGACGTGAGTGTCAGTTTAGAAAGCTTGCACCGGCATTGTAGCCTAAGCAGTGCATGCATTTTGGGGTCATAACTTAAGACAGAGCTGAAGAAGAAGCCAGTTTTCTGGTGTTCTAGTCAAAGAAAGGTAGTTTCCACCTTAGCGTCTTGATTTTTTATGTCTTTTCATCATCATTATTCTCTTAGACACAGTCGATACTGCATTACTAGCAGAACAGTAAATAGTTCAGGAAGCATAGGTTCTTTATTTCGGTGTTGAATTATGGGCGCTTTTAAGACAGAAGGAGATTTAGATTTGAAGCACCGCCTTGATGTCAACTGGATTTGTGAATAAAAGGTTGTTTGTTGGCTGAGCTGGGGATTTCAGAAAGGCATTATTCAATCAGTGATGTCATGCTTGATGTCCATTTGTCTGCTGATTTAGTTTTACATTTGAGCTACAAGGTTAAGGTAGTCCACATGTAGCAGAATCGTTTTCACAAATTCATGTGCGAATATTTATATACTTGTTTCAAATAACATCATTATGCTATTTAAGTATAGAATAGAATTATATTATCAGCCATATAAATTGGAGCTTTCCAGTAAAAATCTGCCTTCAAACGAATAATAATTAGTTAAAAACTAAATAATTGTTGCACGTAAAATTGCATAGTTGTCCAGTTATTTGTCATGCGGCTCTACAAGTACAGTTTTGCGATGTCACAGTCTTTTCTGTGTCCTTATTCACATATTGTCTTGTTTCCGTGTAGCTGATAGTGGAGAAGACCGCTGAGCACCCGTCAGGGGAGTACTCCGTGGTGGAGGACATGGCCCTGCACTGCACTTTCCTGATGGAGCGTCTGAACGAGCAGCGCTTGCTGCAGCCAGACCTGTGTGATGTGGACATCGTGCTTCTGCGCCACAAGGCCACGTTCCAGGCACACAAGGGTGTGTTGGCTGCCTACAGCCCCTTCTTCCATTCGCTCTTCGCCTCCAGTAAAGAGCTGCAGCGCGTGGAGCTATCTCTGGAAGCACTGCGACCACAGGGATTTGTGCAGATCCTTGACTTCATCTACACATCTAGGCTGCTTGTGAACAGTGGGAATGCACGCGATGTGCTGCGCGCCGCCACCGTGCTTCAGATGGGCAACGTGGCATCGTCATGCCGGGAACTGCTCTCACGTGGCTCACTGCGGGATGAGCAGCCTGAGCGGGACATCCAGACCTGGAGCAACAGCAATGGAAATGGAGGAGGCAGTGACTCTAACTTCTCAGTGGAGATCAAGCAGGAACAGGACGCATCCAGTGCCAAGATCTTTGGCACGAAGAGCGAAAGGAGCCCATATGTTGCACACATTGCAGAAAGACAGCATTTGGGGACATGCAAGGAGGACAGTAATATGGAGCTATCGAGAGACTCAGAAGATTGCTTCAACAGGAAGCAGATCATTGTCGAGCTCAATCTCAACAACCAGACCCTAAATGTGTCCAAAGGCCTGGAGGGAAGCTGCTCCTCTACGGTACCCACTGGCTTTGAGACAGAGAAGGACAACAGCAACTCGGAGGAAGACAGAGAGCAAAGCGAAGGCGAGGATGAAGTGCCCGGTGGGACAAGCGAGGACGAGGCAGGAGAAGCAGCACATCTGGATTTCAGCATTCCCAAATTCCTGCCTCAGAGATCTCGCAGACAAACCAGATCCTCGGTGGATGCCATGGCCACAGTTACGATGAGAACAAGTATGAGGGTAAGGCGTGGCGGACGTGGGGGTGTGCGAGGTGAGGAGGAAGAAGAGGAAGGGCTTGGACAGGATGTGAGACTGGAGGAGAGGCGGAGCTTCCCGTGTGTGAGGTGCCCGCAGGTCTTTACCAACAGCTGGGACATGGAGATGCACGCCAACGTTGAACACAACTACATGCAGGCATGTGAAAAATGTGGCACCCGCTTCCTTCTGGATAGTGAGCTGCTCCTGCATCAGCAGACTGATTGTGAGAAAAATTTACAGGTACACACACACACACACACACACACACATATACACCGCTGCTCAGATAACAGTGACACACAGGTTCTGACATACTGAGCTGATAATAAAGCACAAGTATTGCTTTACCTGAGACTTGGATGAATAGAAAATTCTGATTTAAGTTACCGTATATAACACTCCATGTGTTCTTTCATTTATTTTTGTCATCGTATTATGCTTTTGTCCTCGTTTCTCCACAGTGTCTTACCTGTGGCAAAGACTTCAAGAAACTTTGGTCCCTGCACGAGCACAATAAAATCGTCCACGGTTACGCCGAGAAAAAGTTCACTTGTGAGATATGCGGGAAGAAATTCTTTACCATGGCTCACGTTCGCAAGCACATGGTTGGTGAGTTAGCAGCCTTGTGACATTATTATGGATGTAGGCCAAGGCCACTGTGTTTTAAACTTCCTGAACAGTTGCTTGTGTTTTCAGCTCACACGAAGGAAATGCCGTTCACCTGCGAGACATGTGGCAAGTCTTTCAAACGGAGCATGTCCCTCAAAGTTCACTTCCTCCAGCATTCAGGAGAGAAACCCTTCACATGTGAGGTGAGTGTTTAATATTATACAATTAGCAATTAGATGAACGGCATCTGTTTAATCTGTGACTGCGTATTTTGCAGAATTGCAATGAACGTTTCCAGTACAAGTACCAGCTGCGGTCGCATATGAGCATCCACATCGGCCACAAGCAGTTCATGTGTCAGTGGTGCGGCAAGGACTTCAACATGAAGCAGTACTTCGATGAACACATGAAAACTCACACAGGTAACATTTGTACATGGTTAAACACAGATTTAAGAGTCTGCAATGTCCTACTTATTCATATTTAATCCATTATGCAAAGAGAGCTTCTTTTATGAGGGCTGTTTTTACTCGGAAGACAGAAAGCTGGGTTAGAGCTGGTGTTGATCCAATTAATGGTAAATTTACTACTGAACACAATAAATGTGCCTCAACCTACATTCCAGTTCAGAATCACAGGTGGTACTGTGGTCCCCGATACCATCCTGACCTCAGGAGTACTTTCACACATTCCTCACACCTCCCAGAAACATGCCTGTATGTGGACTGAATTTAGAGGGGTCAAATGTCCTCTTGGAGGCTCAAGTGAATACTGTAGGTCTTTAACTGTGTTTCCTTTCCTTACATCCCTTCTTTGCATCCTAGCTCCTCTTTCTGAGGAATGTATTCAAGGATAGGACACAAGAACAGAGGAACCACCAAACGAGATTTTCTTGCTCATTTCGGCAACCCGCGGTCACTTATGGTTAAAAAAAACAATACTGAAATGCAGCGAATAGCGTCGCTGCCTCACACATCGAGAGTTCCTGGTTCAGTCCCGACTATGAGCTACTGTTTGTCTGGAGTTCTGCATGATTTCCTTTTGTTTATGTGGGATTCCTCTAGGTTCTCCAGTTTCCTCCCACATCTTAAAAACATGCCTGTAGGAGGATTGGTGACTCTAAATTGCACCTAGGTGTGAATGTGTGTTTATATGGTGCCCTACGATGAACTGCATTCCATTCAGGGTGCATGTACTTCTCTCACCTAGCATTTCCGGGATAGACTCCGTATCCACCGTGATCCTAATCAGGATGAAGTGGTTATTATAGAAGAATGAATGAATGATTGAATTGCAGCCAACATCTTAAAGGCCAACTCAAGGGAAGTTTGTCAGATAACTCCTTGGAGATTCAAATGGTCAACTCCTTAATTGTGCTTCCTTGTTTCCTTTTTTTGTATCCCTTCTTTGCTTCCTATCTTTGAAAGGATTTAAGAATTGGACACAAGTAGAGAGAAATTGCCACCAAATGGTCATCATTTATTAAAAAAAAAAATCATTCTTCATATTCTACGTCTTATTCTTAATGTTTGAGCTGCAGAACCTGCAGTTGTTTACTAAGGCTTCATATTCACATGTCCTAGGTGAAAAGCCGTACATATGTGAGATTTGCGGGAAGAGCTTCACCAGTCGTCCCAATATGAAGCGGCACCGGCGTACACACACCGGCGAGAAGCCGTACCCGTGCGAGACGTGTGGCCAGCGCTTCCGCTTCTCCAACATGCTGAAAGCTCATCGCGAAAAGTGCTTTCAGGTCAGGAACCCTACCACAGAGGCTCCGCCCACAGAGTTTGAA